>NC_056725.1:1180136280-1180253780 GCF_019279795.1 Protopterus annectens | reverse complement strand
ACATTTTTCGGGGGCCAGTCAAGCATCCCAAAACTGTAAGTTAGAATAGGAAAATGTCAAAGCAGTTTTCAGTATTAGTTGCAGTCTTGTAAAATATTCCTTACTTTAGTCTTATTCAAATTTGTTGATGTTTTATTGGCAATCCTTCATTAATTGCAAATATTTATACACTTGTTCCTCCTCAAGTTCCTTTCATGTACCAAATTGTTATTTTCTTGGTGCTACATCTTTCCTGCTTTAAATGTAGCTTTTGCACATTTATCAAGGCCAAATGATATTCCGCTATCATCTGAGAAAGTTTTAACCATTTGCAGTTGTGCTTTCAACTCCTCATCTGTTAAACTATACAGTTTTAACTCGTCCACAAAAGTAGATGAGAAACCCTTTAACAAGGTTGTTTTCTGTGAGTCAAATTTTAACTATGGCCTAATCTGTCATATAAACAGCTTAGTGGGTTAACAGCAATACAAAAAAAAAACCCACAGCAGTGACAAAGAATCAGAAACTGGAAAGCCCTATAGCTCTGCACTTTATGCAGAAACATCATAGTGATAGTAGCTTGTTACAAGCAACAATTTTAGAAAAAGTTTTTGTAAGAAAGGGGGATGAGAGATTAATTAAAAATGTATTATTATATAAGGAAACTGTTTATTTTAAAATTTGATACTTTCACACCAAGGGAGTTGAACAGAGAACTTGGAAATGTTTGCTTTAAATTGCATTAATTAATTGATGTAATTGTTTAATTGACTGCTTCATTGATTAATTGGATGTTAAGGGGTATATATATATATATATATATATATATATATATATATATATATATATATATATATATATATATATATATAAATATATATATATAGGGGAATGTTCTTATGTAAAAATGTACTCTTTGAAGTCTGGATTGGCCGAAGCGCTAAGTGCAATAAAACTTTGGATCTGGTTCCTGTTGTCGTTTTTCCATAATTTGGTCTGCTGTGTTGGTTTTCGTAGTGACAAAGAATCACCCTGGAATATCCTCCAAATTTTTATCCCTGAGATAATAATTTGGTCTTTGGTCTTCGTTATGGCTTAGCTGCAAAGTGTTTTTTCATGGTTTCATGGCCTCTGTAATGTAATTGATCAATGTAGGGTGTATCTTCTGCATTTGTAAGCATTCCTTTATCTATGAATGTGGGATGCTGTCAAATGCTTTTTTGTATTCTATCCATACCATACTAAGATTCTTCCCCTTTTTACAATTCTCTATTATGGTTTTATTTAGCAACAAAACATCCTTTGTTTCATACAGCTTTCTTTTGTTACCCTTTTGTTCCATTGCCATCGATTTTTTTTTTCTAAATGACTATAAACTCTGTCAGCATCAATTCCAGTATATAGTTTGTATATCGCTGGAAGGCAAGTTATTGGTCTATAGTTTTTAGGATGGCTTGCAGGTTCACTCTTAAGGAAGAGTATAATTTTTCCTGCTGTTAACCAGGATGGTGTCTATTCAGGTTTCCCACATAAGTAATTTTTACTCGAGGCTAAATCTTTGCACAAGGATGTTAATGCTTTTAGCCAAATGTTAAGTAATATGTCTGGGCTCAGAGTCTTCCAATTAGGAGCTTTTCTTAATTTTATTTAAATTTCAATGGCCATTGCTTCATCCCATTTCATATACCTACATTCGAACTCCTTACTGTTTCCTTTAATTTTTCTATTCACTCAATATCTTTATGATGTTGTCAGATTCTTCACAAATGTTTCTCCAAAATGTGTTTATTTCCTATTTTTGGTGGTGTTACTACTTCTTTTGCTTTGTTTCCAAGTTCCCTATAAAATTTTTTGGGTCTTCAAGGAATTGCTTTTTTTGTACTTTTCCTTTATATATATATATATATATATATATATATATATATATATATATATATATATATATATATATATTTTTTTTTTTTTTTTCCCGTCTGTGCTGACATGTTTAGTTTATTTACAAAAACTCTGCCCAAATTTAAAAATGCAGAGCTACTTATCTCCTACATAAAATTAAATGTCCACAAACTCCTTTGTAATAACTGTTCTATAGTAACCCCTCTGGAAACAATGAATCCACCCTTAAAGAAATCCTTTACTGGACCCCACACAATATTACTAATGAAACAGTCATCCTGGGTCATGTTACTATCAAATGGAGTACTTTTACTTCTAAATAGCCTTCTTCTAGTATCAACCTTCATGGCTTCAAACAGCTCATTACTTCTCCTACTCTCTATAACAAATCCCTGGTCACTAACAACAAGTGTACAATTATAATCTCTCAAAATTTAACCCTGAATCATGAACTCACTTAACTGGACTATTCTAAAAGCCTTGCCACTACATGAGGTGGTAAAAGCTTTGCCACTACATGAGGCGGTAGAAAAGCTCAGTTCAACTTTATAAATATCCTAAACAACCTTGCCCCACTACATAGGAAGAGAGCAAAATCTAACTTTGCCCCTTAGCTGCCTTACTAGAGTAGAAGTCTTTTGTAAAATAGAGAAAAGGCAAAAATGGCAGAAACTTAAAACTCCACAAAACCTACACCACTTTAAAGAACTTTGTAATCTTACCAAAAAGCAAGTCAGCCTTAATAAGAAACAATACTATTCTGATTTACAAAGCAACCATAACTATACCCCGCCCAAAAATTCTGGTCATCCATTAAACATATTTTACACCCAGGAACTAACAGTGCCCTTAATCCTTGTCCAAATAATTCCCTTTTGGAAACCGCCACTAAGTTTAACCTATAGTTCATTGATGGCTTAGCTGCCCTCACCAATAAATGTTTTTCTGACTCCTGTCTACCCTCATCCACTAATGCCCCCACCCTTATACTAAAATCAGTTGTCACTTCCTTCGTAAAAAAATTATCAAAACTTAAACCCTGCTCACCCTCTGTAGATAATCTTCCTGCAGAATACATCATAATTGCTGCTAACACCATTGCATATCCAGTCTCCATCCTTATAAGCAGGTCAGTACAGGAATCCTATATTCCTACCATCTGAAAAAAAATGCCATATAATTCTGCTCCACAAACTTGGCACTTCTACTGAAATATCTAATTTCAGACCCATTGCCAGCTTATCCCCCTCTCAAAAATATTGGAAAAATGTGTCCATAAACAGCTATTCCAGCATCTCTTGAAGGAACATTTACTAACCACTACTAGACATGGTTTAAGACCTGTCCATAGCACAACAACTGCCCTCCTAAATCTTACAGATAGCATAAAGCCACAGATAAACTTGTATCATCCTTATTATTAGACTTATCCAAAGCTTTTGACACTGTGTCTCATAAAGACTCCTACTATAATTGTCTGTAATGCGTCTCTCACAGCTTACTCTTCAGTAGTGTAATAGTTACTTGTCAGAATGCTATCAGGCTGTCAAATGGAATTTTACATTTGCCCTTATCTATCCATCATTAAGGGTTTACCACAAGATTCTGTCCTTGGTCCTCCTCTATTTAATATTTTATAAACAATCTTCTTAATTCTATAAAATAAGCACCCCTTATAGAGTATGCAGATTCCACCCTTATTTGCCTCTCAAACAATATAGAAATTTTAGAAAATTTAGAAAAGATTACACAACATGCCTTTAACTCTATTGAAAACTGGCTTTGTAAGCACCAACTCCTTCTTATTCTTAAGAAAATCAGACTCCTTTTATTTTTCTCCAGATCACTTGCCCATGAGAAAAATAACTTTAAGATCATACTCCTAAACAATATACCAACTGATGCAGTGCCCCATACAAAACTGCTGAGAGATACAATAGATGACAACTTCAAATTTGACCTCCACTACAGAACAATATACAAAAAATACTTGGAATGGTATATAGTGCTAAAAGTTTTCATGAGTTCAGCCACCAGAGTCACTCTTGCCACTACATACCTACTTACCCTCTCTATTTTATGGTTCTCCCATCTTGAGTAATGTCCAGGCCACCCTAAAATCTTAACTAGAACAGTGTTACAACAAGGTAGCTAGATTTTCAGCTTATACAAGTCACAGAACACATCACAGTTCTGCACTAAAAACTCTAAATTGGCTAGAATTATCCCACCAAGTGAATTATACTCAACTTCTTTTAACACACAAAACTGTATTTAATCCCACTTGCTGCGCAGCTAAAAGTACAGTTCTACACCACTACCTCCCAAGTTGTCACCTTTGATCTTCTGACACATAAACTGCGATGAAAGTTAGTATCACTGTGTAACAAAAGTCTGGAATACAATCCCTGCACTAATCAGGGCAATTCAAAACATACATTTATTTAAGCTGCAACTAAGAGAAGACTTCCTCTCTGACTCACGGCTTTGCATTTACGCCTCTCCTAGCTAAAACTGTAGTTCCTTCTTCTCTAATACCATTATACATCCTCTCTCTCTCTCCTTTTCCTTGTTTTTATTTCTTACTCTTAATCTTGCTTTGGCTCATTATTTCCCTCCCTCCAACATCTACCCCACTTAGTACCTCTAAGAAATGCTTTTTTCTCACTTTCACCTCTCTTCCCCTCATCCTTATCCACAGTTTGAATTTTTCCACTCTGACATTTGCTTTATGATTGAGTAATAAACTCTTGCACTTCTAAGTTATGTCAACATGCTCCAATACTACATGATGTTGTACTTATCTTATTTTAATGATTGTATATGTGTATTATTATACATGTCATATGTGTATTAATATTTGTATTAATCTGTGCATTTGCAGTATATTTTAATATATCAATTTTCACCTTTGTATATGCATTTTCTGTTCTTATTTGTAGAGCTTTCCTCCCAGGCCTCCACTGAAAATGTATGAAATTATCCAGTCAGACATAGACACATACATAAATAAATTGTGCATGACAGCTACTGGTCTGTTTTAATAGTGTGCATTGTTTTTATCACTTCCATCTTTCTAAATATTTTTGATGATCTGTTCTTTCTTCTATATTCTTCTAATAATGATACTTCTTGTCTTAACCTCCTTATAGTTTTCTCTATGTAATGCGTCCATGATGACATTTTGTTTCTTTCCTTCCTTTCCCTTATTGCTCTATGTTTTGTGGTAAGACTTTGTTATTAATTTAGCTGTACAGTAATATATCATATTTATTTCTGTTATATCACAAGAATTTCTCTTAATGGTCCTGATTACTCTGTTCATCTGTTTTACCAAACTTATTACATTTTGGGACTTATTTACATCCTGTAATCCATTTATTATTGATCTTAATAGGTCTAGCCATCTCTATTAAATCAAGCAGCTGTTCCCTTAGATCATTTTCTTGTAAACTGAGAGCACTTTCTTTGCTATTTCTTGTGAGTAGTCTATAGAAAGTCCCATAACTTCTTCCTGTGGCATATTATCTTCAGATGCACCCTGCTTCATCTGCTACTCCTACGTGTGGGAACTCATTGGCCCATCACCTTGCAATATTGTCTGCATCAGAGATGCCGCTGTTTCCTGCACCTTCCCTTGCTGTGCAACTTCAACTGAACTTTTGTACCATTCTCCTAGAGAAAGATCCAGAGCATCACCATGTGGGCAAGTCTACAAATGCCTTTTGTTTCACCTGTTTCTCCTTAATCTGGGGACTAATTTTCCTTCATATTGTGACATCACCTATGTTGGATTTTCTACACTAAATCCTTCATTTCACCAAACCTTCAGTTTCTATTTGTTTAACTTCTTCCTTAATAATCCTGTTTTCTCATTTTCCCCTTTATTTTATTTTCTGTATTGTGAAAATTTCCATGTCCAAGTGCCTTTGCATGCATTTTCCTTCAAATATCTTTGCTGTTGCTTTTTTATATTGATTAGGTTGGCTTTCTCATTTCCATAAATATTACACCATACCAGATCTCTTTTTCTTTCCTTTTCCATGTCCATACTTTTTCAGATACCTTCCATTCCACTTGCTTGTCCTTAATCTGGGGATACATTGTTCCGTCATACTGTGACATTACATGTGCTAGATTTTCTACCCAAAACCCTTCACTTTGTAGATAATCCATGACTTCAGTTTCTTTTTCCTTAACTTCTACCTGACTAATTCTCTGTTGTACATTTCTCCTTTGTTTTCTTATTTTTTTGTACTGATTAGTTGGTTTTCTCCTTTGTATAAATACTGCACTATATCAGATCTCATTTTCTTTCCCATGCTCATGTTTCTTTATACCTTTCAAAAATCTCCAAGTTTTCTTCTTTATATTTTCACAGCTCTTCTGTAGTTTCTTTTTCCTGGTGGCCCAAAGTTTTTCCATCTATGTAATGTTTTTCATGAATCTGTTGTTTTAATGAACACACATTTTTATTTGTAGCTATGACAGCTTTTTTTGTGCAAGTATTTTTCCTCTAATTTCTGTCTTAATCTTTCTGAATATCTTCTATCTGAAACTTCTAGGCTTCTTGCATAATAGTAACAATACATAATCTCTTTCTTATACTCAATAGTCCACTCTACCGGGGGCATGGCCAAGATGCTGATCTGGTAACAGCACTTTCTCTCAGCTCTCTTACCTCATTACTATTCTTGACAGGAATTTTATGAAATAAGGAACAATTTGAGGAAATTTCTAACTTTTTATTACCCTGGGGCATCCACAGAAGAAATTTCATTGACTGTTTTTGAATAATTCCTGTCAAATTAACTACTGGAAAAACAGCATTACAATCAGCTATACATCATGAGTCACCTTAAGAATTCAGCTCAGGACTTTACCATCAAAAAGGAACTGCACTCACATATTTCTAATATACAGGAACTCACAATCAAAATTGAGAAAACGGATAACAAAATAGATACTTTTAAGGAAAAATGCTCACAACAACTTGAACAACTTCAGGAAATATTTACTCAACAAAAAGGGCAAATTTCACTTATGGAACAGTCGTTGAATGACATTGGCTCAAGGCTACTAATAGAGGAACATCAAACAGAGTTTTTATTACAACAAAATACTTAATAGAAAAACTTGATGATATGGAAAACCAAACATAAAGAAACAACATCCAGATATATGGTTTACCAGAGAAAGCAGAAGGGGACAATATAATAAACTTTCTCACCACCTGGATACCAGATATAGTGAAATTACCTGAAGCCCTTTCATACGGCATAGAACGTGCACACAGGTCATTAACAGCCTCTGGAAATACCTCTTCAAGCAAAAATAAGCCAAGATCCATAATTGTGAGACTTTTTTCTACCCAAGACAAAGATCTTATCCTAAGAAATGCCTGGGCAAATTCACCCATCAAGTATAAAGATGCTCTAATCAGATTTGACAATGACTATTCAGTAAAAGTGGTTTCTAAGAGAAAAGAATTCCTACCAATAACAGAAATCCTAAAGAAGAAGCAACTGAAAACCCATCTTTTGTTTCCAGCAAGATTGAGAATCTTTCTCCCAGAGGGAATAAAAATCTTTGAAACAGTTGATTCAGCAATAAAATATATTTCCAATAACAGCATACTAACACAAGAAGAATCTATGGAATGGACAAACAGTACACCAAAAAGAAATGCAGAAGTAAGCAACTGGAAGACTGTTGAACAAAAGAAAAAAAAACTGAAGGACAAATAAACATAAATGTCCTTACATGCTGTTAAAACATAAACAATGTTCTAGGGAGTATCAAGCAAAAAAAACTTAAAACAGGTACACCTTTACAGTTATTTGTTAAATACTGTTAGAATTATAAGGTACTGAACAAATTTAATCCTAAAGTCTTTTATTAAATACATCTATACTCTTTTGATAAAACATGCAAGATAATATATGGAGATTTCCATATATAATACATTTAGAGCATTAACAAATAGGAATGTTCTTCTATAGACTCCTATTGACATGTAAATGTTTGATTTGCCTTTGATTTAATAGATTAAATGAGCTGCAAAAATGTTCAAAGTTTGTTACTAGATGCAGACTCAAAGTAGATATTCAGTTTCAGGTAATGGTTCTCTTAATTAATTTGATTTTATAGGAACAACTAGTAAACATTTGTGTTTACTGTTATTCTAAAGATGCCATAGAAAGAGTGTTACAGATATATTAGTATTTGACTATTTATTGATAAAATAGATTAACAAAACTATAATATTGTTTAGAATCTACTATTATATGCCCTTCTAAGTAAAGACAGTTTAAAATATGTAAAGGGGGAAAAAGAAAAGAAAACATTCATAGGTACGAGTAGTTAAATATGTATGTTATTATTATGCTTTACTTGTTTTTTGGAATTGACATAAAAGCAACTACAACTGTTATTTTTTAAATTGCAAACAGTTTATTATAGTCTTGTGAATCTTACCTTGATTATAGAGGGGGAAACAAATCACTCTTTCCTTCCCGCCTGGTCCTCGAGCCATTTACATTAACTATAAAGCATCACCAGCTCTACGGACATTAAATCCAGTATCCGACATCTCCTTGCTTACGTTTATCGTCCCTTAAATGAATTTAATCATATTATCATGAAGCACAGATGCAAAATACGGAAATGAGCTAGCTTCTTAAAGCAACAGCTCTGTTAGCACAAGCACTAAATAACAAAGGTTCTTTACTGTATCTTGATGCTACATAAAACAACATATGAAGTAACTCTGTGAAAAATGTATAATATAAAAATGTTAATAAGGTATATATAGCTGGTGGCACAATAAATATCCAACTGCGTAGAGGTAAGGAAATGCTACTTCTAACATACAGAGGAATTCCTGATACAGTGCATGATAATTAGTAGTAGTATCTGTACATATTTCTCATTTAATACTCTCTGCATTTCTACACCTGCCCCTGTTCTGTAGAGGATAGGCAGCCCTGATGATGACTCAGATGAGTGGAGTGTGATGAGAAAATACAGTATGAGAAGCGATCATACACAGAAGATGGGTAAACAACTGCTGTAAGCTTAATTGCCCTATGGTTAGGGAGATTATCGCAATTCATTACTCAGATTAAGCTACAAGATGTGCTAGATATTAAAGCCTCAGGCCATGAGCCTGCTGAGGACACACTTCTGCATGAAAATACATTAACTGGGAAAGTAGGTACATTTGTTGTCATGCTCAGTACAGCCTGAAAGAGTCACAACAAGGATGAGGATGTTCCAAAAAAAAAGGTAAACTGTTGTTTCAGAGCTAAAAGCTATCCCTCTCCTTGTGACTCAATTGTTGATGTAGCAGTTATTCAATATATTGATTTTTACCAGAATTTACAAATCAGTGAGCAATGAATGGGTTGTAGGACCCCCCACCACCACCACCACCACCACCACCAAGAACATGAATGGTTCCATTGAGTAAAGGATGCAAAGTCAGAGGACAGCTCTAGCAAATACTGTACATTTATGAGAGCAGATGTTTTGATGACACCATCAGGTGGAGCTTGACAGTAAGAGTTGTATGACATAGACTAGACCAATTTGCGGCATGAAAATGTATTCAGAGAGAAAAAAGTAGAGAAGAAATGCAATGAAAAAATAAATACCATATGAGAGGCATAAACAATGCATGATGAGAACAGTCTTGAAGACAAATAGCTTGTTTAAAGATCATATGTGGGTGATAACCAAAACTAACTCCCTCTAAAGACACAGTAGTGGCGGAAATGTGGGTGGCACAGTCGTGGTACAGATAGCATTGATACATCACAGTAGGACATCCTGGTTTCTTACACATTTCAAAGATATGCAGTGGTTGGATTAGGGTAACTATCATTAGACTAATTATATATTTTTAAATATTCTATAAATCTAGTATAGTTATTTAAAAAACAAAAAAATCAAAGACATATATTGCACTATCTAATTATTAATGATTCATATGATTAAGATGAATAATATGAATATTTTACAGCTATGTCAAAGTACTTAGGTTCCAGGAAAACTATGTGGATTAGTAACATTGTTAACATTTCCAGTTCTAAGGACTTAGTCCTTTCAGTGTTGCTGATAGTTATTGGTCATTTGGCTCATGCAACTGAACGGATGAAATTAATACATTTTGACTTAGTAAGTATATAACTACAAACTTCCTATTGAGATGTCTATATATTAACTACAATAGAAACCTATATAAATGTACTGCTTTGACATAGCTTAACTGATCTAGTGTTAATCTGATCTGTGATACTGTTTTATTTATTGATATATAGACCTATTCTGATACTCACTAATAACTGAATAGAAAACTTAAACCTTAGTCCTTAATTGAATTCTAAATATATATTGCATCAGTAAACTGCAGAAATACATTTAAAATGCAGAATTGATTATTTTATTGTTTTGTGGATGAGGAAAAGTGTGAAAAAAGTTAAAATTCAATGATGTTGTAAATACAGTTGCTGTTTAAACATTAGCATTACTAATATCAAACTGTTTTGTCACAATTATAAAACAAAACAGAGATAATTAAATGTACCTAAATAATTGGAGGGTATATACATTAACTTGAAACTGTATTGCATTGAATGTCAAGTAAATTACAACATGATTTTAAAGTAATACTGAATGTTAAATTTGAAATTTTGTTCTTTCAACCAGAATGGAAACAAAATTACATTTAAAATTTAAAGCATTATTACCATGTTAAATATGCTACAAAGAATTAGATATGTAGATAACAATACTTTCATACATATTATTACATATTCATATTCATATGTTAGCTGATTATATTATTCTTTTAAACTATGTAAATCATATTATATTGATTTTGAGGTCAAAGAGAGATTAATCTAAACACTATTCACAAGGTTAGAATGTTTGCTTGGATAGTATTACTAACCAGGCAAAGGGGTATATTACCTCATAGTGATAGGGAATGTATTATACGAGTTAGTTTAGTAGTAGTTTTGTTTTTTTTATAATGGTTTGGTGTCTACAGGTAAAATACTTAATACATATATGAACAATATGAAATCAAAACAATTCTATAAAATAAAAGCAAGAGTTATACAAGCAACTGTTATACAAAACAAAGTAAAATATGAAGTGTTTATCTATAAATATTAATGGTCTGAACAATAGTAATAAGAGGTGGAGTTTATTAAAATATATAAATTTACATAAACCACAAATAGTATTCCTACAAGAGACTCACTTGTTAGATATTGATATAAACAGTATAAATATTAATAACTACACTGTGTTAACAAGCTCTCAATATAAACAAAAGAAAAGAGGGGTAGCCACATTAATTCGTAATGAAATCTATCTCCCAAAATAATTAACACCTATCATGATACATCAGTTATGTTTTGTCTAGTGTCTATGGAATTGAATAGAAAAGTTTATACCTTAGTAAATTTATATTGTATACCAGGACTTTGACTAGGAACAGTTAAACATCATTTTGAAGAAATAATTAATTTAACTAAAGGTAGCCTGATAATAGCAGGCAATTTTAATTGTATAACAAATGATAAAGACTCTGATTCAAAACACACAAGAATAAAATTAACTATATCAAAGGCACTTTTAAAATGCACAGACACAATGTGCTTAAAAGACATAAATGATTTTGCTGACCCAGACTCATTAATTTATTCCTTTTACTCTCATAGGCATAAAACTAACTCTAGAATAGACAGGATATATATCTAATGATTTAATAATGAAAGTAGATAAAGTTAAAATAATTTTCCACAATCTGATCATAATGCACTAGTTTATATATATATATATATATATATATATATATATATATATATATATATATATATAAATCTCATTACAAGAATACCCTCTTACATCACAAACTTAACAGACTTTAAAGAATTCTATGAAAAAGAAAGTAAAGCTTTTCTTGATTTCACCACAACAGAGGACATCTCAGAAATATATATTTGGGACTCATTAAAACCATATATATATATGGGAAAGTATTAACTTGGTATATTAATAAAAGGAAAACCTGGAATAAAGATATGTTAGAAATACAAGAGAAAACTGATAAATTGAAGTTGGAAGTTCAAAAATGAAACCTAGATTCAGCTCAAGAACTATTACAAACTAACAATAAATATGCAGAAATATTACAACATAAGATTATGATTAATTTGGAAAAGATAAAACTAAACTCCTATTCTGCTAATCCAATGCATCAAAAACCATTAGCAAACAGAGCAAAAAAAATAATCAAATCCAAACAAATTATACATATATATATATATATATATATATATATATATATATATATATATATACACCTAATACTAAGAAAAAAGTAACAGATTTAAATAGTATTCTAGAAGCATTTAGACAACAACATAACTCTGATAATTCATTAAATTCTCAAGAAATATCTACCAAAGATATGAAAAATTACCTTGAAAATAAAATACTTATAGGTTAACGAAAGAACAAATAGACACTATAAATAAATCAATTACAAAGATGGAACTGAAATCACAAATTAAAAATATTAAAGTAAATAAAGCACCTAGCCCAGATAATATATTATCTCAAATGCATAAATTAATACCTAATCAGGCTATAGCCATACTTTTAAAAGTATATAACATAGTTAAACAAGACATAAATATCCCACCCTCTTGGAAATACTCATTGATATCCCCAAAAATTAAAACGGGCAAAGATGAGAAGCAATGTTCATCATATAGACCAATATCATTATTAAATATAGATTACAAAATGTTCATGGTAATATATGCAGACAGAATCAAGCACTTTCTCCCCATGTTAATCCATGAAGACCAGACAGGTTTTATTAAGGGAAGAAATACCTATGACAATCTTAAAATAATTTTATCACTCATAGATTATACTAAATATATAAATCTCAATTTAACTATAATATCCCTAGATATTAACAAGGTTTTTAATTCGGTTAACTGGAATTTTCTAACATTAGTTTTAAATACATATAATAACATATAATTTAAATACATATAATTTCCACATAACTTTCAATACCCTCATTCAATCATTTATTTAAAGAATCTATAGCATATGTTAAATTAGGATCATATAGGTCAGGATCTATACAAATCAAGAAGGGAACTAAACTGGGTTGCCCTTTATCACCACTGCTATTTGCATTAATAATAGAACCCTTTGCAAATCAAATTAGATCAAACAATAACATTAAAGGAATACACATCAACAAAACATTAAACCTTAAAATGCAGCTCTTTGCCGATGACATACTTCTAACCCTTTCAGACACTAACAAATCTTTACAAGCAGTATTCAATTATATAAAAGAATTTCAAAATGCCTCAAACTTACACTTTAATGAAAACAAAACAAAAATTTTATCATGCAATACCAAAAAGAAATATATAAGCAAAGAATATTCCAAATATATAGCAGTAGACAACAAAGTACTGTATTTAGGTATATATTTACTTGAAGATTTAACAGATTCATTTATATTTAATTAAAAAAAACACTAGATAAAATAGAGCAAATAATATCTAACTGGAACAAATATATGTTTACAATGGGAGAGAGATTATATCTTATTAAATCAATTATCTTTCCCAAAATACTATATATAATACAAAGTTTCTCTTTCCCACCTCCCAAGTATGTCATCCAAAAATTTAACAAAATAATAATAAACTTCTTATGGTTTCCAAACAAACCCCGAATTGCTTTAAATAAGCATTTAAAAGAACCACAAAATGGTGTGTTGTGCAAAATCAGCAAAAAGAAACAAAAGCACCAAAAGGACCATGGAACACTATGTTTAATAAAGAATAATCCAGTATCCAGGACATTTAAGGACTTTCATCAAAGAAATTGACTTTATCAGAACTAAAAAACACACCACCAATTCATTTAAATAGTCAAAAGCAATTAACATTTCCCTCCAAAACATAGCAATTAACTTTTTAAAAAATATATGGTTAAAAGTTATTGTTACTAGCAACCATAAATATGTAAATGTTCAATATTTTAAAATAACAATTAAAATGACACAGTCTTCCTACTATCCTCAAGTAATATTTATGCACTGAGCTTGAATAATATTTTGTTAACTTATTAGCTTTTTCTTTAAAAACTGGGAAAATAGACAAATGGTCATTTAAACCTGGGGAAAAGTTTGCAGCAAACCTCAGCTGCCACATCAACTCTTTTTTACATAGTTGATTTTTCCAATCCCCACCCCTAACATCTATACTTACCATGTCTATTATCCCAAATTTAAAACCTGTACCTCCCTTGCATTCCATACTATGTCTATAAAGGGCATTTGTATATTTTTATTTATTTTTAATGTAATTTAAATGCTCGTAAATCCTATTTTTCAAAGCCCTTTCCGTTTTGCAAACATAAAATCCTGTACAGGTACAGCAACGTGCAATATATACTACTTTACTAGATGACAATTCCCTTTTCTAAGATGCAAAACACTTTTTAATCTGTTCCCCAGTGTTACTGGTGAAAGTTGTAAGATGTATCCACAATGAGAACACCGCCCACATGATTTGGTGTTTTCCTCTTGATAGGAATAGTTCCCTGCGCACGTTTCCACATTAATCTTAATATTTCTACCAACCTTTGCAGTGAATGTGGCTTTTTCTCCCACTCTTTTAAAAATCTCACTATTAACTTTGAATATTCCCCAATTTTTATGTAGAATATGTTGTATTTTACTAGAAAGATGGCTATGTTGTACCACACATGCTTTCCTAAAATTTATGCTGTTAATACTAGAATTATTGTTAGCTACAGGTGTACTTTCACCTTCCCTTGCACTAACAGTAAGAGGATTCTGACCACCTAATGTTCTAACATCTCCACAACTTAAAAGTGGCTTATACTTACTCCCTCATTGCTCAAAAATTTCATTCATGGTCATATCCACCATACTAAGAGGGTATCCCCTATCAAGGAACATTTTGTTTAACATATCTAATCCCCTAATCACATCCTCCTTCTCTGAGGTCATCCTAGCCACCCAGATAGCCCGCCCTTTTACTATACTTTTGTTTCTGTGGATGGTAACTATGATAGTGCAAATACCCATTACAAAACGTAGGCTTACGGTATACATTAGATTTAAAGCCACCATGGAACTTAGAAGTTTTTACATCTAAGTAGTTACTTTCCAAATTATGTGCCTCATAAGTAAACCTCAAAAAATTAGTACTACTATTTAGGTACTCAATAAACTGGGGAATATCCTCCCGGCATCCCTTCCATAAAATAAAAATATCGTCCAGGAATCTCAGGTATATTCCCATGTTATTTTGGAACCTACTGTTCAAAACATGCTCTACCTCCCATCCCAACAAAACCAGATTTGCATATAGGAGGGCACATGCCACACCTCTGATTTGTTAATAGTAATTTCCTTCAAAGAATATATAATTGTTGTCCAAAACATGCATCATAATTCCAATTGAAGTTGACCTGAATCCAACTGGGAGCATCTCAAAAGGGTACTCTCAAAATACTCCATCCCATCTGATCTTGATATACATGTAAATAAATCTTGGACATCAATAGTCACAAAAGTAACTTCCTCTGACCATAATTATTGTTTTAACTGTCCCAAAAAATCCCAAGAAACCTTTAGGATGTGTGGTATTCCTTCCAACACATCTTGGCACATTTTATCCACAAACACAGCTAAATTGTGGGTTTTTGATCCACATGCTGCCACTATAGGTCTGAAAGGTGAGGAAACCACATTTTTGTGAATTTTTGGAATACTGAAAAAAACAGGGATCTTAGGGTAGGTGTTCATAAGAAAATTATGTTCTTCTAAGGAGATTCTCTGTTCTAGTAAATATTCTTCTAAATAACTATATATTCTCCGGTAAGAAATATTTATTTCATTCCTGGAGACTGGAAGATAACTTTGAGTGTCAGCCAGCATCTCCTGCATAGTACCAATATAATCCTGGGTATTGTACACCACCACACCTCCTCCTTTATCCAGTACCATAATCCTAAAAGCCCTGTCACCTCTCAGTTCCTTCATAAGTTTCCTTTCAGCTGCATTCAAATTAGAAAAAAATCTTTTCTCCCCCATCCACAGATCATAAATTTCTTCTTTGACTACTTTCTCAAAGGTATTTACTAAAGGATGTAAGGGTGGGTTAAACAAACTACTCTTCTTCACACCATTCCACTTAGTGTGTGCACTCCCTTTCTGTGATTCAGGAATCATTACCTGAAAATGTAATTTTCTCATATATAAATGGATGTCAACCATTACCTCAGCTATATCAGGTATTTGGGTAGGCACAAATTTAAACCCCTTAAAGAAAAGGGTAAAAACTTCTTGCTTAATTTCCCTACTAGTATAATTATAAACACTGAATCCTTGGAAGGAACTGATTATTTGAGGTATAGTGCTGTTCAATAAAACTCCCCCCCCTCCCCTTGTTGCCATATCCCTTCCATTGGTTTTCCTGGTGGTAAAAATCTCTTCTTTCCATGTTCCTCTTGGCTATCCTTTTCAAGCATCTGGGCATCTGAAAATCCCCTAAATTAGATAGGTTTTCCTCTGAATTCTCATAAACATCATGTACATTGACATTATCCTGTGTGTCCACCTGTACAGCGTCATTTTCTACCTCAAACTCTGCATTAATAGCCCTTGGCTCTAAATAAATCGTGTTTGTAGGGTAAACTTCATGCATGTCATAATGACGTTTATCTCAATGCAATTTTCTCTTTTTCATTTGAAACTGAATGTTGCACTTAAGTTTCTACCCTACTAATAACCTTCCCATATAAATCTTCATATTGTGGGAACAAAAGATCAATTCATTTCATCAAGTTCACTTTCCAGTTTTACTTTCATTAAATCCTGGTAATGCAATACCTTTTCCATTAGTTCGAAACCCCACTTATCAAACATGTTAGAAAAATCATTAACCATTTCTGTATCATAGTATAGACCAAATGGAAATTTAAACACTCTTAACCCTTGAGGGACAATCTTGGCATGAATACACTCATATTTTTTATTTGCAAAGTTTTCAATTTATACAACTTTTTTTTCAAATACAAAAATGATTTCTTTTAAAGAACTTGGTGTAACCATTTTTGTAGAATGGTTGGTAGAATTTTCACTAACCACATTCACATACTCTCGTGAATTAAAATTAAAACATTTCTGTTTAAAATTGTTATATTTTACTCAAGTGTCACTATTCAATGTTTTAGGAACTACTTGTTCCACAGACAACTGACCCACACTTGAGCCCACATTGCAAGAACCAGCCTCAGGGTTATTATCCCACAATATGAAGATTTATATGGGAAGGTTATTAGTAAGGTAGAAACTAAGTGTGGCTATGGGGGTGGCATGTGCCCCCTACATGCAAATCTGGTTTTGTTTGTATGGGAGTTAGAACATGTTTTAAACAGTAGGTTCCAAAATAACATGGGAATATACCCGAGATTCCTGGACAATATTTTTGTTTTATGGAAAGGATGCCAGGAGGATATTCCCCAGTTTGAGTACCTAAAGAGTAGTACTAATTTTTTGAGGTTTACTTATGAGGCACATAATTTGGAAATTAATTACTTAGATGTGAACATTTCTAAGTTCCATGGTGGCTTTAAATTGAATGTATACTGTAAGCCCACTTTTTGTAATGGGTATTTGCACTATCATAGTTACCATCCCCAGAAACAAAAGAAAAATATAGTAAAAGGGCAGGCTATCCGGGTGGCTAGGATGACCTCAGAGAAGGAGGATATGATTGAGGGATTAGATATGTTAAAAACAATGTTCCTTGATAGGGCAAACCCCCTTATGGATATGGCAATGAAAGAAATTTTTGAGCAATGGAGGGTAAGTATAAGCCACTTTTAAGTTGTGGAGATGTTCGAACATTAGGTGGTCGGAATCCTCTTACGGTTAGTGCAAGAGAAGGTGAAAGTACCCCCATAGCTAACAATAATTCTAGTATTGACAGCATAAATTTTAGGAAAGCGTGTGTGGTACAACATAGCTATCTTTCTAGTAAAATACAACATATTCTACATAACAATTGGGGAATATTCAAAGTTAATAGTGAGATTTTTAAAAAAGTGGGAGAAAAACCCACATTTACTACAAAAGGTTGGTAGAAATATTAGGATTAATATGGAAACATGCACAGGGAACTATTCCTACCAAGAGGAAAACACCAAACCATGTGGGCGGTGTTCTCAGTGTGGCTATATCTTACAAGTTTCCCCAGTAACACTTTGGAACAGATTAAAAAGTGTTTTGCATCTTAGGAAAGGGAATTATCATACTAGTAAAGTAGTATATATTGCACTTTGCAGTACCTGTACAGGATTTTATGTCAGCAAAACGAAAAGGACTTTGAAAAATAGGATTTACGAGCATTTAAATGACATTAAAAATAAAAGATACAAATGCCCTTTATAGACATATTATGGAATGCAAAGGAGGTACAGGTTTTAAATTTGGGATAATAGACACGGGGAGTATAGATGTTAGGGATGGAGATTGGAAAAATCAACTATGTAAAAAAGAGTTGATGTGGCAGCTGAGGTTGGCTGCAAACTTTCCCCCTGATTTAAATGACCATTTGTCTATTTTTTCCAGTTTTGAAAGAAAAAGCTAATAAGTTAACTTAAAATATTATTCAAGCTCAGTGCATAAATATTACTTGAGGATAGTAAGGACACTGTGTTATTTTAATTATTTTAAAATATTGAAAGTTTACATATTTATGGTTGCTAGTAACAATGAATTTTAACCATCTTTTTTTAAGTTAATTGCTATGTTCTGGAGGGAAATGTTAATTGCTTTTGACTATTTAAATTAATTGGTGGTGTGTTTTTTAGTTCTGATGAAGTCAACTTCTTTGATGAAAGAGCTTAATTATCCTGGATACTGGATTATTATTTATTAAATGTCGTGTTCCATGGTCCTTTTGGTGCTTTTGTTGTTTGTTAAATAAGCATTTACCAAATTGGGAAGAAGGAGGAATTAATTTACCAGACATTGAGACATACATTTTATCATCTTTTATCAAAAATATGACCTTATGGTTAATTACTCAGTGCATCCCCATTTGGAAACAAGTACATGAACAGATTTATACAGAAATGAATCAAAGTCATATGCAGGATTATTTAACTATCATACCATCCCCCCTTATCTGGATGTTAAAAGATCGCCTAGTAGGGGAAAAATAAAAACAATAAATTACCATCAAAATATATAAATACTACCCTAAAAACATTTAAAACATTTATAAACAAAATCCAAAATGTCAATTCTTGTTTTTATCTGACTCTACCAATAGCCTTTACAACCGCTATCCTTGATACATTTCAAACACAAAAAATAAATACATTAAAGAAAGTTCAATAAACTATTGCTATCAACTAGCAGAACAAGAGAAACTATTAACAAATGATCAAATAATTAACAAGTATAATATAAATAATGATTCATGGTTACTCCTGCAAAATCTAAGACAATATCTTATAAATAAAACAGAACAAATGCAAACAGCAGTTAGACAAAATGTTCCTAAAGTCATTGATTATTTTATTATAATCACAAAACAACCTTATCAAGGAAAAGGCTACCTATCTAATATTACAAACTTCTTAAGAAAACAAAAATCTATTATACAGATGCATACTGGAATTATTACTTGCAGATAAACAACCACCCTCCTAGTGAAGAAGAGAAAAAGATTATCTTAAGATCCTCAAAACAAACAACATTATCAATATATTGGCAATTATTTACTTGGAGATATTTAAACAGAAGTTTTTATACACCACATAAATTAACCAAAATATTTGCTAGTGAGGACCAATGTTGGAGATGTCAAATCAAAATAAGAGCTGACTGGAATCATATTTTGTATGAATATAAGTGTCTCACTTTGTATTGGGAAAATATTAATTATTTTCTCCAAATTGCTTTTAATGATAATTACAATCATTAGCAGACCGGAGTTCCGCTGTGGTGACCCCTAACCGGGAAAGGCCGAAAGACACAAACAAACAAACCAATTAACAAAATCAATGATTCTATTCAAATCTCCCATCTCGGATTGTGTGCCAATAAAAGATTTCAAGATACTATGGTCATTGATGGCAGTAGCACGCAAAATTATCACCATCCACTGGAAAAGTACAACTTCTACATTTAAGGAATTTAGAAACTTGTCTTTAGCAGTTGGACATATGGAAATATTTGCACTGAAGAACAGAACTACCAGACCTACATCACTTTATAACTCCAGGATGAAAATATTAGCAATATTTGAGAAAATGGATACATTTATGAAATAATTTATTGCTCTTTACAATGTATTTAAATGCATTCATAGCTTTACCTATATAGACACTCATGTATATAAAAAGAAGTTATGTACTCACCATAACGTTCCATGTTGGTAGTCCATCTCACCCTTCATTTTTACATATGGGTTCGGAGCTGATCCTCGGCTCCAACTCGGATGATTTTCAAGCTCGAGGACTTCTGGTTGGCTCATGGCTAAGCAGGTATCCCATGGTGCACCAGTGCAATCTCCAGACCTTGTTTGCTGCTGACTAGCAATAGAAAGAGATAGAAAGAAACCCTTAACCAACAAGCCAATACTAATGGATCCCCAACCAAGAAATTTATAATATTACCTCCAGATCTTCCAGGATGGGGGCAGGAGGGAGGGTTGGTAAAAATGAAGGGTGAGATGAACTACCAACATGGAACGTTATGGTGAGTACATAACTTCTTTATGTTAGGTAGTCCAATCTCACTTTCATTTTTACATATGGGACAGCGTCCCTAGCACCTTATTCTTGGGTGGCTCATTGGAAGATACTCCTGAGCACCGTGGAGCCAAAGGATGCTCTACCCCTAGAAGTCAAATCCAACTTATAATGAGTAATAAAGGTGTGAGGGGTAGCCCACGTAGCTGCTAGACAGATATGATCAATTGGTACCCTGGCTTGGAAGGCTGCAGAGGTAGACAGAGACCTGGTAGAGTGAGCTTTGATCCTGTGGGGTAAGGGTCTGCCCTCCAAGCTGTAGATGAAAGCTATGCAACTCGAAATCCAGTTAGACAATGTCACCTTAGAAACTGGCAAACCCAATCTGGAATCAGAAAAGGAAACAAACAATTGGTCTGACTTCCAAATTTCTTTGGTCCTTTGCAAATAGAAACACAGCTGTCTGTGAACATCTAACTGTTGAAAATGGTATTCCACTGCATTGCTATGATTGGGAAAGAAGACTGGGAGTTCAATGGACTGATTCAATGTTGCAAAAGAACACACTTTGGGGACAAATGAAGGATTGGTATGTAAAGAAACCCTGTCTTTATGAAAAACTAAATAAGGTGGTTTAAAAGACAGAGCATGTAGCTCAGAAACACGTCTGGCTGATGTAATAGCTACCAAAAACACAGTCTTCCAAGACAAATACTTTAAGGAAGCTGAATGAGCCAGTTCAAAAGGAGGGGATGTTAGTTTGGACAACACAAAATTTAACTCCCAAGAAGCCACAGGTTCCTGTAAATGTGTTCTTAGCAAGGTGGTTCCTCTCAAGAAGGTTTTACATAACATAAGGTTAACATTTGGAGATCCCAAATAAAAATGTGAAATAGCCGCCAATTGTACTTTGGTGGCTGCGGCAGATTCCTGCTGAAAAAGCTCCGAAAGGAATTCCAGAATTATGGGAATGGGAGTGGTGTAAGGATCCACATTCATTTTCTGTGCCCAGATAGAAAACCTTTTCCACTTACTGTCATACAGCCTTCTGGTTGATGGTTTGTGTGAGGATAAAAGAATATGGGACACTGACGATGAAACATCATGAAGCCTGATTAGAGATGGGACTGGATCATCCAAGCTGTCAATTTGAGGGTGTGGAGAGAGGGGTGTAGCGAGCTTGACATGTGGGTCAGTAGATCTGGAACTGGATCCAGGATCCAAGGAGAAGAGGCTCGAGGAAAGGAAACCAGACCTGACGAGGCCAGTAAGGAGTAACGAGGATCAACTTGCTTCCCAGTTGGTTGGCTTTCAGTATCACTTTGGGGATTGGAGGAAAAGGAGGGAAGGCATAGAGAAGTCCCGTGTGCCAATCATGTACCAGAGCGTCTCTGGGTGCTTCCCCCAGAGGGAGAATTAGGGAAAAAATAATTGCTGCACTTGGCATTGACTGGACTGGCAAAAAGGTTGCAGCAAGGTTGTCCCCATTTTAGGAAAATCTGTTCCACTATTTCCCATTTCAGAGACCACTCGTGAGGCAGCAGGATTGCCCGGCTCAACTTGTCGGCTATCACGTTGGTTGTCCCCAGAATGTGCATTGCCACCAGAAAGCGCTGGGAAGAAATCGCCCATTCCCAAATTCGCATGGCTTCTCGACAGAGTGGGTAAGATCTGGTCCCGCCCTGTTTGTTGATATACCACACAACCGACATGTTGTCCAATTGTGTCGCAATCATCCCTGGTGGAAGAAGGTCCTGAAGTGCTTGCAACGCCAGAAGCACTGCTCTCATCTCCAGAACGTTGATATGCAGATGAGCCTTGTGTTCTTGCCATGTGCCTGGACCGTCCTGTCCAGATAATGCCTCCCCACCCGATCTGACAGGCATCTGTGGTCACAGTGGCAACGGGTTAGGCAGGCACAAAGGGAGCTCCCGTGGACAAATTGTTGGGGGCTATCCACCAACGAAGGTCCTTTTTGCATGATTCTGTCAGCAGAATAGAGTGATTCAGCAGTAGGTATTGGAACGACCACTGGGAGAATAGCAGCCATTGAAGGATTCTCATATGTAACCTGGCTAGAGGTATTAACAGAATGGTGGAGGCCATCATTCCAAGAAGCTGAAGAATCCACTTTGCTTTGACCTTCCGAAGTGGGAGAAGTTGCTGAACTTGTGAGACAAGGTTTTGTGCTCTTTCGGTGGGAAGACAAACTGTCATATCCACTGTGTCTACCTCTGCGCCTATAAAAATCACAGATTGCAAGTGCAGTCTTCTTCTTCTTCTTCTTTCGGCTTTTTCCTGGTTAGGGGTCACCACAGTGGATCACCTGTTCGCTCATGATTGGCAGTGGAGTTTTACAGTGTCAAGTTGCCAGCCCAGCGTCCAACCTTCCACAGAAGGCACACACACACACACACACACACACACACACACACACACACACACACACACACACACACACACACACACACACACACACACACTCCTAGGGTCAATTTAGAGTGTCCGATCCACCTACAGCATGTCTTTGGGATGTGGGAGGAAACTGGAACACCCTGAGGAAACCCACACGACCACAGGGAGGACATGCAGACTGCAGAGAAGGCACCCCAGCTGAGGATCGAACCGGAGAACCTCTTGCTGTGAGGCAACAACGCTAACCGCTGCACCACCATGGCCACCACTCAGACTGCAAGGGCAGTAATGCAGATTTTTCCCAATTTATGGAAATCCCTAGTTGAGCACAAAGCAAGATGGTGATGTCCCTGTTTTGGAGAAGTAGATGCCTGGTGGGGGAAGTCAAGAACCAGTCATCCAAATATGGAAACACCTGGAATCCCTGTCATCTCAGGTGAGCTGTCACTACTGCCGTGTATTTGGTGAACACTCTGGGGGCTGTGGTGAGACCAAAGGGCAGAGCACAAAACTGATAATGGTTGGCTCCCAGCCAGAAGCACAGATACCTCGACACCTTGTCCAATTGTATATGGTAGCAGGCATCTTGGAGATCTAGAGAGCACATCCAATAGTCTTTCCCTAACAAAGGGAGCATCGACTGCAGTGTTACCATCCGAAACTTGTCCTTTTTCACAGATTTGTTTAATCTGCTGAGGTCCAATATTGGCCTCCAGTCTCTGGTTCGTTTTGGGACTAAAAAGAACCTACAGCAAGTTCCAGATCCTATCTGGTCTGCTGGCACGGGCTGGATGACTCTTTTTGAGTGCAACTTGTTGATCTCTACAGTTGCCTGATCCCTGAGATTGGGTGGAACATCTGGGATCTTCTTGGGAACAAACGGTGGAAGGGAAAAGAGTACGATATATCCTCTGGTAACGACTCTTTGTACCCACTTGTCTTGTGTTAAATTTAGCCAGGCTTCTGGATAGAAAGAGATGTAACCCCCAACTCGTCCCAGAGAAATGCAGTCAGGCCTCACATCAGGAGCGCTGATAAGGCCACCCTCGAATGAACCGTGGCCTTGCTGGTATTGCGGACCACCCCTGCCTCTAGAGCGACATCTACCATTTTCTCCACCTCTGACTCTGAAGGAGGATTCACTCTGTGTGTCTGGGAAGGCCCTCTGGGACTTTTTGAACCACATCTTACCTCCCCTTTGACCCTTGGGGTATGATCAAGAGGGGACGGTAAAACGGACTCCCATGGCAGAGAGAGTCCTTCCTTCCTGTTCACACCAAGTGAGTGTATCTTTCACCTTGGAACCAAACAAGGAGGAACCATCAAAAGGGGCGTTGGTGAAGGTGGACTTGAACGGCTCCGCAAAATTACACAAGCGAATCCAGGAGTGGCGCCTAAGGGCAACTCCTGAACCCGCTGCTCTGCTCGCTCCATCGGCCACATGAGATATGAGCCGCATGGAGGAGTTAACTATGGAATTTAGGGTGGATAACTGAGCAGAGATCCTATCCAGGACTCCCTCAGGACAAGCACCCTGCATGGAATCTCCTATCTCCTTGAAGAGAACCCCCTGCAACCTCGTGAAATGAGTAAGATAGTTCAGGGATCGAAGTGTAAAGGCTGCTGAACTAAATACGCACTTCCCAAATCTGTCCATCTGTCGAGACTCCTTATTTGGCAGATTTACAGAGGAAGAAGTCTCCGCCAACTCCTTCTTTGTGGCTGCTGCCACCACCATAGCACCTACGGGAACGCCCTTAGACAAGAATTATTTTCCAGGAGGGGCAGACAGGAACTTATTTGGTCTTCTAGTTACTGGCTCCATGGCATCGGGAGTATCCCACACCTTTTGACTAACCAGATCCATTAGCTCGTCGAAAGGTGGAGACACTCAAGAGGCAGAGGTTTGAGAGCCGAAAGCCTTCAGGTACACTGACTCCTCATCAGGAGGGTTGACAGTGGGCCAGTCGCACCTCTGTTTAAGGATCTCTAGAATGTCCACAAAGGAGACATCATCAGAGGATGACTTAGGGGACCCCTCCGACTCATCGAGGTCAGTGTCTGATGTCAGAGCCTCATCCTGGGAGTCAATATGCTTCCTCTTGCATACTCTCTTCTGCGGGGGCTCCTCAAAAGGACCTTCTGGGGATGCCCTGGAAGAGTGGGGGCCACCAGCCGGTGACTCCTGAGGCTGTGGGTCTCTGCTGTCTCCAGAGAGAATAGGGACTGATACCAAAGTGGGAGCCCTGGGAGGAGGGTGCTTGTACCACTGGCAGGGGCTGTAGATTGTGACAGCATACTCCTCATCACCTCAAAAGCAGATCTCTCTGGCTCCAAAGACCATCCCCGCTCTGAAGAGACAAAGGACGGTGTCGAAGCCAGAATAGATGCAGGGTCTGAGCTCACCCTGGCAGACACACCGAGAGGAAGGCTTGGAACTGACTAAGATCGATTCAAAACCTCCCCCTCGGCACCGACAGAAGAGCTTCGGTCCCTGGACATGACGGATGGAGTGAACGTGTTGGAGCCGAACACGGCTCCAATGCAACAGCAAGGGGAGCCGGAAACAAGGGTTCCTCCGTTGGTAACAAGCACTCCTGCTCCGAAAACCCAACTTGGCTCGGAGGAGGAATCACGGATGGAGATAAGACTGGTTCGAGTGGCTCCGAGACCGACTGGGTCAGAGCCAACAAAAATGTAGGCAGGGCAGACGACTTGAGGAGTCTCATTACTACCCTCTCCACATCTTCTTCCGAAAGACTCCTGGAAGACTTGGAAGATAAGGTTGGGGATCACGACCTAGCAGGCACTGGAGATTTGACCATCACAGAGACCGGTCGGGACTCTACAGACCGGCTCCGAGAAGCAGAGTCAACTATTAGTAAAGATTCAACAGTCGGCACCGAAGTATCTGTGACCGACTCCGAAACCACAGTGCTCTCATTCGTCTCTGAAGACTGAGGAGTCGAGGAGGCAGGTTTTATTAATTTGGCAGGTGGCTCTGAGACAGTAGCCAGTGCCGGAGAAGGCCTTTTTGCACCATTAGATTTTGAGTCAGCTCTTGACTTAGAAGACTTAGAGGAGGAAGCCGAAGAACCAGACAAAGCTTCCTCGAAGGATGGCTTCAAAAGACCCCGATTATTGGTTTGTTCTTTCACTCCTGCAACACTCTAGGAGAGAAAGCATGAAAAAACAAAATGATTCTTGCAAATGGATGGCTCCCAAACAGTAGACACAGCTACTGTAGCCATCAGTCAAAGACATTTTCTAGGAGCACTTCATACATTTTTTAAACCCAGAGGGTTTGTGCTCCTTGCTATCCTTAGACATTGAAAAACCCACAAGCAATCAAAAGGAAAAAGGAAAGAAAAGAGAAAGACTGAGGACTAGGTCCTCTAACTAAAATGGGCCTAACCCTACAGATGAAAAAACACAAGGACTAGGTCCTCTAAGTTAAACGGGCCTAGCCTGGTGTAAGATAGGAACCAAGATTTTCCACTAAACACTAGATACAGTCAGTCACACAGGAGAATATTTTAAACAAATTACAGTGGAAGCAACATGAGGACTAGGTCCTCTAAGTTAAATGGGCCGAGCCCTGTGAAGAGCCAGGTCTTCTAATTTAAGCAGACCAAGAAGGCAACACACACAATCACACACACACACTTGCTCAAGGGTAGCAATTAACAAGGATAAGAAATTACGACTTTAGTGGATCCCCGCTAAAGACCACCAGTCAACAATAATAGCTTGACAGGAAATAATCAATAAGAGCCCCTATTGATTAACAACGGTAAACTCGCCAACTAATACTCTAGACAAGGAAAGGGAAAGTTCATCTAACTTGTCAAACAAAGCCACAAGGCAATTTAGGTAAATCCTAACTGTAAATAACAGGAAGAATCGAAACTGCCAAAACTAACGGTTTAGGTAAAGCGCAACTGCTCCTAATTACTGGTACACAGGATACCACTAATAATGTCACACAACAACCACAAGACAATAAAGATAAGCCCTATAATGAATAAACTGAATAATTATGCAAAGATACTAGAATAATGAGAATTGAAAGGTGAAACTGCCAAACCAGCGGTTTTAGGTAAAGTGCAATTGCGCCTAACTACTGGTACACAGGATACCACTAAAAAGGTCACACAATAAAGATAAGTCCTATAATGTATATATACAATAATTATGCAAAGATACTAGAATAATGAAAATTTTCAAAAACTTCCAACAGAAGCACAACCGAACTCGTTGACGCGGCAAACGAGATCTGGGGATTGCACTGGTGAACCATAGGATACCTGCTTAGCCAGGAGCCAACCAGATGTCTTCGAGCTTGAAAATCAGCTGAGTCGGAGCCAATCCCATATGTAAAAATGAAGGTGAGATTGGACTACCTAACATTTAATGTTAAGAGATTATACATTGTAAAATTGTATATATGTTTTTTCTTTCATTTTGAATTTATGTAATGTTTGAATTATCATATTTAAAAATAAAAAAAAACTATAGTTAAAAAAAAAAAAAACAGTCCACTCTATCGTCTTCAGGGCTCTTTTTTTGGCCTGTCAGTTTTTATGGACTACTACTTCCTTGTACAAAAGGGAGGGCATCCTCCCCTGAGCCTGGCCTAACTCCATTGTAGGAATGTTTCTGTATTTTGAGGATTCTGCACTGCCATTTTTCCAGACCTGGCACCAGTGTGGACACCAAGACTGGGCACTTTTTTATCCTGAGACCTGTGCACACAACTGTTTTTTTTTTAATCTTCCTCTCATCATAATATATGCTATATAAAAAATACAGTGTCCACCACGTAACAGTATTCACCAAGACTTGAGAATGAATATAGTTCCAGCAATACTACTTTTCTTTTCTTGTTGATTTCATCATCTCGCTATTTGGACCCTGAATGTGGCTGTATATTAGTGTATATTGATGGTGATGGCTGTTAATGCTAGTGTCCTGTGGGGAGTATCTGTCTGGTATGCAAAGGAAATGAAGATCATGTTGTACATCTTGCACAGCCAGTTCAGTGACTAGCTGATGAGATCCTCTGTAGGTCACCTCATAAGATGGATGGCTGATATGACCTGACATAGCAGCTGACTGGTGCAACAGACATCCTCCTAAATCCAGTGAGTAATGCAGGAACCAATAAGATGACCTGCAGCAGCACTCCAATAAAGATCTCTGGGTGTGAAAAGCAGAAGTGAAGCAAAAATACTCTTAATGGTATAGCAAGTCCTTCCTGTTTGCACTGCATTTCATACGGTTGCTTCAGACTGTGTTCTGTTATTCAGTGTTCCTTAAAGACCGTCTTCTCTATGACATACTAGGATATGTCAGGTTGGCAGATGTGGATTCTGTATGTGTATTCTGGGTACTGCTTTTGACTACTGTTGTTGGTGCACAGTGTTTTTGTGAGGCAGGGCACCTGCCTGTAGAGGTGTGGGATTATGGCCACCATATAATTCTTCTGCATCATTGCACATAGCTATCTGAGTACAGCTTATGTGTAAGCTTGTGGGCACCATCACAGGCATCTAGCTGATTGCACGTACAGTACATGTGGCAGTGTGGCTACTTTTACTGGCTCTGGGCAACATCCCAGGTTTCTGCTTGTCTGCATGCACATGTGGTAATGTAGCTGCTTTCACAGGGTGTGGATACCATCATCTACGTAGATGTATGCTTTCACTGTTGCCTGTATGTCACCTACACTTGCTGTAATAGCTGGTATCTCCTTTTGTCTTTTAGCATGGGCAAAGTAAGAGAAAAATGCTGCTGGCTACCACAAGAGACAGCAAAGACTTTTTTCCAATAAACATCTTTATTAAATTATCACATATGACATAGGCAATCTTACATTTATATAAAAGAAAAACAAACAACACTGGCACTACTTTATCTACAAATAATATATATCACAGACACCATTGAAACAACCGTAGTTGCAAAATTATACATCACTTATAATCTATCCATTGCCAGTCAAGCATCATATGGCTCATTCAAATCCTGCCTCTTAAACCTCATTCCTTCTCTGCATATATTGTTCCCACAATTCCCATTTTTTCCTGTGTAGCTTGCTCCTTCCCTTTAATCAAGATCCCAATTCTGGTTGTTTTGTCTGTGTTACTATATTCACTACTTCTAATAAATTTGGTCTACACTTTGATTTCCATTTTCTAATAATTGCTTTTTTGGTAGCTGCCATAATTAGACTCAGCAAAGCTTTACTATGTTTAGGCAATTCCAATTCTGTATCATAGCTCAAAATAATCATCTTCCCAGTCAGTTCAAACCGCTCTCCCAGCACCCATGACAGAGTGGTCTGCAGGGAATCCCTAAAGTCTGCCAACTCACTACACTCCCAAAAATTACATTCCCAGCCACCTCTTTCCTGTCTGTCACACCTCCAACATTTGGTATCCACCTGCAGAAAAATTCTTTGGAGTCTACTTAGGGTATAAAAATATCTATGTAAACACTTCCATGCAAAGATCCTAAATCTTCTAGACTTTGTTGCATATTTGGAGATACACATATATACCCCCATTGTCACTCTGTGGACTGCTTATCCAATTTCTCTTCCCAATTCTTTCTAAGTTCCTCTGATTCTTATAGTTATCATGCAATATTGTATATGCTCTACTAATTATTCCTTTTTTAACAGTGGTTTCTGTTCTAGATTCTATTAAAAACTCTACCAGTGCTGGTCTTTCATTTAAGAGCCCCTATTTCTTTCTCTTTGCCTATACTCTGATATCAATCCTTGATAGGGAAGGCAATCTCTAACCTGCAGTCCAAATAAATTCTTGGCCTCTTCCCATTTTATTACCTTTCCCTTTCTAGTTATTTGCTCCCAATACGTTGGTTCCTTTGACAGTTTTCTATGATATATACCACCCCACTTGCCTATTATCTGTATCCCTAGCCAGAGTTACCCCTATCGGCAGAATCTCTTTTCTCCATTATCGTGCTGGTTTAGTTCTTAGAATACTCCTTGCTATTTTATGAATATAATAGTTTATATGATTTTGTTGTTCTCCTTAAGAGTCTGCATGGAAAATCCCAGTCTCTCCTTATTTCTTGAGCTTCCCCCATATCATCATTCCTTTCCACTTTGAATTATAGTTTTCTGTTTGTGCTATGTATAAGGACTTTAATTGTATTGCTCTAAAATACTCCCTCAAACTGGGTAGTCCTAGTCTGCCTTGCTCTATTGGAAGAATCCGCTTATTCTGGACATCCATATTCCGTCCCCACCCCCAGCCAAGGAATCCACGGTGAAGAACTTCTCAAAAGTAAACTTTGCACTTCTCAAAACCGAGGTGAAATCTTTCAAAAGGCCCCAGACCAGTGGAAACTATGGCCCAAAATGCAGAATCCTTTACAAAAGCATTCTATGGACACCTACAGGAATTCATGGAGCATGCTATCCCAAATAAAACCAAGACTCACTCCTCCAAAGGCAGGAGACCTGTCTGGTGGACCCCAGCCATAAATAAGCTATATAACAGAAGGAGGAAGCTACTACATGATAGAGCAAAATCCCAAAAAGGGAAGGTGTCTCTGATCAGTACTAGCAAGAAACTAGGATCCCTCATAAAATCATCTAAGGCAAGCTTCGAAAGAAAAATTGCACAGGACACTAAGGATAATCACAAGGCCTTCTTTAGCTATGTCAGGAACCTGGGAGGCAACTCCCAGATATGCTCTGAGTTAGTGCAAAATGACAAAAAATACACTGAACTCACAGACATTGCCAACATCCTGGCAGAAAGGTTCAGTGCAAACTTCTCCCCCCTTTCCCCTCCAAAAGAGAAAATGTCTATCCCAACAGAATGTAGCCTCCCTGTGATCACAGATGCACAGGTGAGAGCTGCTCTCTCCAAAGCAAAAAACACAGCATCAATGAGACCAGATGGTGTCCCGGGCTGTGTCTTACATGAGCTCCAAGAAGAACTAAACCCTTACTTAAACACACTGTTCAATATCAGCCTTACTACAGGATATGTACCCAAGGAATGGCGTACAGCAACAGTGGTCCCACTCCACAAAGGTGGTGCCACAACAGACCCTGCAAACTATCGCCCTATAAGCCTGACCAGCCTGGTCTGCAAGGCTATGGAGTGTATCATCATGGAAATCATAAACAAGGACATTAGGAATCTCCAGACACTGGATCCTACCCAATTTGGCTTTGTTAAGGGCAGATCCTGCCTCTTGAACCTGGTAGACTACCTTGAAACTGTTACCAAAGCCATAGATGAAGGGAAGGTAGTCCACACTGCCTACCTGGACCTCGCAAAAGCCTTTGACACAATAACCCACTCAGGCATCAAAAATAAGCTCACCAGCTTAAATAGCAACCCCTATGTCACAAGGTGGGTTGCAAACTGGCTCAGGGATAGAACCCACATGGTCAGAATTGCAGGTGCCATGTCAGACTCTAAACCAGTTACAAGTGGCGTCCCACAAGGCTCAGTCCTGGGACCTCTCTTGTTCGGTATATATTTCTCCGAGGTACAGGCTAACACGGGTGGACTATGGCTGACAAAGTTCACAGATGACTGCAAACTGGGCGCCATAATCGACTCTCCGGCTGACACGAGCATCCTCCAAAAGGGTCTCACAGAGACGGATAATTGGTGCCGGAGCCATGGCCTAAAACTAAATGCCAAAAAGTGCATTATCATCCCCTTTGGGAAAAAGAAAGTGCCCACAAATTACCACACAGGTGGTAATCCATTACGTATGGAAGAAGTAATTAGGGACTTGGGGACCCAAGTAGATAGTAATCTCTCCTTTGACAATCACATTGCCAAAGTAGTTAGAAAGAACTTCTATATAGCCCACCTTATCATGAAAGGGTTCACATCTAGATCAAGAGAGGTCATTGTGCCCCTCTACTCATCACTTATCGGGCCCATAATTGAATACAATTCCCCATTTGGGATGTACCTTACCCGACACCTGCAGCAACTGGAAAGACCCCAAAAGTACCTCACCAAGTGGATCAAGGGGCTCAAACAGATGACCTATGCACTTCGGCTAAAGAAACTCCAGCTCTACTCAGTTGTGTACCGCCTACTCAGAGGCGATCTGTGTCTGACGTATAAAGCCATGTCCAACCCAGAATTAATGGACATGCTCCACCTCAAGAAATCCAAATCCCTTAGAGCTACACGCTCCAGGGACTTGAACCTCAGCACAGAAATAAATAGGACATGCTGGAGGGACAGATTCATATCCCAGAGGCTCCCCTCACTCTGGAACAAAATCCCAATCCATGTTAGGCAGAGCCCCTCACTGACCCTATTCAAGAGAAATCTTGATGAGTGGATGGGAGAGCGTAAGTTTACCCCTGGGATCTCCTCTGTGTCCTTGCTAGACAAAGCTACAGTAAACTAACCTTAATATGGCTACCTTCTGTGACCTACTATACAGAGGCACAGTCAACTAATCTAAAAGGGTGGTGAAAGCCAAACACACTCTGGCTAGGCTTATAAGTGCCCTAGGGCAGATAGCCTAGTATCAACCTATGAACCTATGAACCCTTGCTGTCTTCCTTTCCCAGATGAAATCTGTCAACACTTTTTTTAATTGCTATCCACAGCTTCTCCTCTGGTTGATAGAAATATGCCAGACCTGTGTATCAGACTAAAGGGGCTAAAAACATTTTAATTGCTTGTATCTTAGCATCCATATACATACAACAAAGCTTCCAGTTTCTCAGTTTTTGTATTATCTTCTGTTTAGTCTATTCCTGCATATCCTTAGCTTCCACAACAGAGTCATTTCTAGTCCATACTCCCAAATACTTTATTTTATCATGTCCCCATAAATATGGCTATTGTTTAACCAATTTGTGTGTGGGTACAATAATTTACCACTATTGCCTTTGTTTTAGCTTCATTAATGTTGTATCCCAAGAAGATTTGAAACTTTCTTAAAATATTCCACAACACTGTAATGTCCCCTTCTGGTTTTGTCATGTATAAAATAATATTATCTGCAAATCAAGCCAACTTTTCCTAACTACCATACCAATTATATCCTTGAATTTCTGAGTCCCTTAATTTCTTTGCCAACAGTTCAAAATATAATGCAAACAACAAAGCAGAAAGCGAACAACCCTGCCTGGTTTCTCTACTCAAGCATACGTTATCAGAGAGGAACCCATCCACTTTAATTTTCACTTCCAATCACTTATCTATACTCCTAATCAATCTTACAACTGTATCATGGAAAACAAATGCTTCCGTTGCCCTGCTCATGAAGTCCCAGTCTACTCTGTCAAATGCTTTCTCTGCATCAAGAGCCACCCATAAGAGTGGTATTTTTTTACATTCTGCTTCTCTCTGGATCATCAATGTTCTGTTAATGTTGTCAAATGTTTGCCTCCCCTCCACCAAACCACACTGATCCATATCTATCAATTTTGGTACCACATTTGCCATACTTTTAGCCATTATAGACAGAAACACTTTATAATCATGGTGCAGTACTGAAATGGGCCTGAATAAAGCTGGGTCCAATGGATCTTTACCCTCTTTAGGTATTACAGTTACCAAATTTCCAAAATATTTCTAATACTTCTACAGGATATCTTATCTTCCTTGTTATAGGCTCCATAAGCTTGGTGACAGCCTTTTACACTTTCTGTTGCCTGAGTCGTGCTAAAAGTTTTTGTGCTCTAGAATTATTATCAAAAAACAGTTGCTTAACAGCAATCTTTCTAAACTCGTGCATATTATTGAGGTAATCCCTTATTTTCTGTTTAGCATTCTGCAGTTGCTCCTTTTCTTGCTCTAAGAGATTCCCCCTATTTTGCAATGTTTTAACATTTGTCAGTCTCTCTAATAATTCTTGTTACTTCTTAACCATGTCTCCCTTTCCTTTATTTCCACCCTAGTTTTAAACTCCACTTTAATTTTATCCCATTCCCTAGCTATAATTCAGAAGAAATTTCTATCTTCTCTAGTAGCTCCTGAATTAATTCCAAAACCTATTCCTTAAATTCCTCTCTTTTCAACTGATAGGTGGGAAAGCGCCAGTGTCTCATTTTTATTTCATTACCTTGCATTTTTATTTTAGTGATTACTGGCACATGATCTGAAATAGTTATTGGGTATGTTTCAAGACCTTCAGCTAAATGCACATGTTCTTGTGAGATATAAATTCTATCTAGCCTAGTCCAGTTTTTGTATCTTGGAGAACAATGTATAAATTCACTCCAAACTCCTACTACTGAATGCGTTTTTCCATGCCAAACATTTTCATAAATTTCTTCAAAAATCTACCCTCCTTTGTTATATTTTTTCTTCTAGGCCCCCCACATAAATCTTCACTCTTTTAAACCAAATTCCAGTCTCCACCTACAAGCAATATTCCTTGCTGAAAGGTGGTTATTTCTCCCAGAATTTTCTTAAGCTCCATTGTAGCAGTTTTAGGTGGAATCTAAATGCATGCGAGTGCAATCCTCCTCCCTTGCCAGTAGCCCCTTAGTACTATATATTTTCTATTATCTTTTTTCCTCCTCTTCTATCACTATTGGAGCTCCTCTTGCAATTAATATAAGTACTCCTCTTTTCCTTTGTCCCAGATATTCCACTGAATAACCATCCTGAAAACCTTTCTTTATCAAATTCACATGTTCTGTTCTTTCCAGGTGTGTCTCCTGTAGCATAGTTATTTGCACTATACATTTTAATATAGTTCACTACTCTTTATTTTTATATTTATCTGTAAGACCATTCACATTGAAAGACATTACATAAAGCATAATTTTCTTATATAGTTATTATTACCACCTTTAATGTATAACTGTTTTTTTGTTAGATGTCTAGTTACAACTTTTATGTTACATACATATACTGTTCAGCAGGTTGGTCTTTTATACAGTTTTTTCTTGTCCTATCCAACTGAGCCTATGCCACATCTTACATATTTTTTTTCTTTTTGAAAGCCCTCAAACAGAACAAACAAACCTCCCCAAAACATATCAGCTTAATAATAACACACAAAAATGTGTACATCTTCAAATATTGTTTCCTAATAAGAACAAAAGTTCTAAGCTGACAGCCACACAGACAGGCTAGAGTTAACCACAAAAAAAGGTTAGTCATGCTAGGATGCATGGCACAGCCTGTGCTATTAGTAAGTGCTGTGTGATTTTGTCTATCTTTATGGCTCCCCCAGCTGAGAAAACACTTGAATGCTTTCAGTAAACACTTTCTCCAAACCATTTCTCTTTATCAAATTGTCTTCTAATAACATGCAAACCAGACACAAAACTGCTAAGGATACCATACCTTGTTTACCAGAAAAAAGACTTATAATATTCAATATTCTTTTTAATTTACATGCTTTGTAATGAACTTGTTACTGGATACTGCCTAGGTTACAAGCATGGCAAAAGCACACTGATTTACTGATTTTCTTTTGTCATACTCTCTTAACAAGACCCTTCCTCTCTCCCCCTTTTTTTTTTTACATTGTAGTGCCAACTCTTCTTGAAAAAGAAAGAAGAGAGAAAAAGAAAAAAAAGAACCTGTTTATATTAGTATCCCCATTAAAAAATTGAAAAAACTTTACTTCAAGTCTAATTGATTTTGTCTTATCTTTAAAGCTCTCCCAGCTGGAAAACCCCCGACTGCTTTCAGAGAACCATACATCCTAGCCAATTTATCTTTTCTTTTTTCCTCAGCAAATCCCCTTCCACTAGACTGTCTGCAATTTCTCTTTATCAGATTGTCCCATGCAGACATGAGAATAAAGACACCCAGTTTCTCTTTATCAGGTTGATTACATAGAAACATGAAGACCAGCTACAGAATTGCTACTAAGTATGCATGCATTTGCTAGAAAAAGCCTCATAATATTCAATATTCTTTTTCATTTACTTGCTCTTTCTTAAAACTAATCAGTTTAAAGTCCTTAATTCAGTCATTTCCCCATGCAAGAATGAGAAAAAGTACATTAATTTTAATTTTGTCATGTCTTTTTAAACAGTTTTTTTTTTTTTACATTGCATTGCCAATATTTCTCCAAACTCTACAAGAAGAAAGAGAGAAGAGGGGAGAAAAAAAAAAAACAACAGCACCTGTGTACAATCCCCATTGCACTTCAAAATAGCATACAAAGAAAACCATACGCCACAAATACAGTGCTATTAAGAAAATGTTTTCTTTACTTACAATTTACTTTCTCCCCTCTCTTCCCCTCCCCAAAGCATTTTTCCGAACATTAATGACATAAAGTAGGGTATATACTTCAGAGTCCTCCCACAAGTCCAACAAATTTTGAAAAAGTGCAATATTGACAGATTTTCTTGTTCTGTCATATTTCACACATATAATTACTGCATTGCAATTCCACAGTAAGTTAGTGGTTTTATTACTGTTCTCCGTCGCCCAAATCTTGTCTCTGCTTCATTTCCATGATATTCTCAATTCTTCTACTCAGCTCTCATGCTCCCTTCCCTCTCTCAAACATTTCTATTGAAAAACTGGAAAATGTTTCATAGGTACAGTCTCTCTGTTGTCTTTATTACTAGAACAAGAAGCAGACTCTCCTCCTGTTTCAAAGCTCATTTTTTGTTGGACAAAATTTTGTATTTCCTCCTAAGCATGCACTTCATCAAAAAATGATTTTGTCCCTCCAGGGAAGAATACTTTAAAAACAGCTGGATACAGCAGTTTGAATCTCACACCTGCATCTTGACATTCCCTGAATAGTGGAATGAATTTACTCCTCTTCTGTCTGGTGTACAATGAGTAATCATTCTCCACAAACACTCCTCTGTCTCCAACTTTTAGTATTTTGTCCACACGTTTTGTCAGAATCAACTTATTCTGCCGGTAGGTTTGCATTTTTACTATTAATGGTCTAGGTTGCATTGTTATAGCTAGGTTTGGAGCATACACACAATGTGCCCTATCAACTAAAAATACCTGCTGTGGAATACCAGTCCACTTGCTTATTTGTGCTTTCATAAAATGAATGCAGTCTGTTCCTTCCAGCTTCTCCGGTATAGCTGAAAATCTTAGGTTTTCCTATGTGCTCTGTCCTCTAATTCTATTATTTTTTTAAACATCTCTTCCTGAGCAGTTTTATATTCAGCCAGCCTTTTCTTCATTTCAACCTCTGATTTTTGCAGCTTTATCATCTCAGCTGAATATCTGTTTACAGCTTTTCCATTTTTTTCCAGCCCTTTGTTGTTTGTGTTGATATACACCATCAGTGTTTTGTGTATTTTAACCAGATCTATATGCAGTTGTCTTATATCTTCCTGTAGGTTACTGGGCGTCATGTCTGAAGGTTGCATTGATTTTTGTTGAACAGCTGCAGAACTTTCATCCAGTCAGTGTTTCTTCCTCACTTTTTGTAGCTGATTTTTCCAGGTCTTCTGTACTTCTTTCATCCTGACATCCAGGCAGTGCACTTACTAGCCAGTTACTAAAATGTAACCATAAACATAAGTCTACTCACCTTCTCTGCTGAGTTTCTATTTTTACACTGGGAGAGCTAGAAACAAACTGCTACTCAATCTGGAGCCACCTTGGAAGTCCCAAGAGACAGCAACGACTTTCAGCACAGTGGGGTGCATGAGACTCTTACAAATCTCACCTCTATGTATATATTGCATCATCTGTGGAACATCCTCAGAAATGACACCATTCCCTTTCTATCTCCTTTCTGCAGGTCATGATGGTATCACTGAGTTGCTGGAACTTCAAAGATTGCCTGCCACTGCCCCTACCAAGGCTGCAGCTGAAGTGGGTGAGAGGTGTGGGAAATCCTCCATGGGGGATGTTGCAGCCCATCCCAGACAGGTACACTCCAATAACCTTTTCCCAGTTGAGCTAGAGATGGAGAATGTGGTGGAGGTAACAGCTGACAGGACACTGATACTCTGTGTCACTACACATCAGTCCCCCCTGCTTTGAATGTCACATACATTAGGCTGGTTGACCTCTCCACTGGGCCACTAGAGCATGGTGTGATCCACACTACTAGCCATCAGAAGCTCTACTGGGTCCCAGTAAGCCCTGAGTTTATCTGTTTGTGTGCATCACATTTGGTCTTCCTTGTATGTGCCGGTCCACTCATTTTTTCTACAGTATTTCATGTTGGTCTACACCCACAACCTACCATCCCCCACCCTCCCCACTTTTCACTCTTTCCATTATCCTTGCTGTACATGTAAAGTATGTATGTGTGTATATATGTTTATAGGTAGACATAGACAGACATTTAAAAAATGGGGAAGCTACCCTAGGAAAATATTGTGCCCTTCCTCCCCTGCCTCTGTTTTCCTTTGTTTTCTTTCTTACCATATACTTCTTCTTACTATATGCCATCTTTTCTTCTGGGTATTTCACTCTTTTTACAGTAACAAATAGTGTCCAGCTGACTAGACACTGGATAACAGGTCTTCAACATATGCTATGTCCAATATATTGATAGTACACAACTTTTCCCTCACAGCAAGCTGTGGCAGAGTCTGGGTGAGCTTTACTGGAAAAGCTCACCCAGACTCTGCCACAGCTTGCTGCAAGGGAAAGATTAGTTTGTTTTTGATTTCTTGTATTTTGTATTACTTTATTGCATTTTTCTATATTATATACTGTGATTTGTTTTCTTTACACTGTTTTACTTGTATTCTGCTTTTAATTGCATATTAAAATGTGGAAAGAGACCACAGCTGTGTTTCTTGTGAGTCAGACAGAAATTAGAACAGGTGAATTAAAAAGTCACACAGAAGTTAGAACAGGTCAGTTAAGGTTACTTATCTGTGAACTAGGGGGGCGGAGCTAGGAAATAAACCTTCAATTTAAGGGATAACATAAAACATTTCAAAGCTTTACTGAAAAAGCTCACCCAGACTCTGCCACAGCTTGCCATGAGGAAAATGTTAGTTTGCTTTTGATTTGTTGTATTTTATATTATTTTATTGCCTTTTTCTATTTTATATACTGTGATTTGTTTTGTTTTTTTACACCATGTTGTACTTGTATTCTGCTTTTAACTGCATATTAAAACTTGGAAATAGACCAAAGTTGTGTTTCTTGTGGGTCAGGCAGAAAAAAACAACTGTCTTTCTAGCTGCCTTCCCCTTGTGTTAATTTGACCACATAACTCCCTCCCTCTCCCCTTTCATTGACTGGTGTGAGTAAGCATAACATTATCATTTTGTGAATTCATTCCCCTTCAACTACTTAAACTTATTGGCCATCCCACTGTATTCCATATAGCCAGAATACAAAAGTGCCTAACCCCTTTCAAACTATCTTGCTCTTTTTAGATTAGTGCCTCTCCAGTTAGACAGCTAAAACTTAAGTTACCCCTTTAATATCTAACTGCTTAGTGCATACTACAGTGTTTAGGATATTAACCCATTTTTTCATCTTACTTTTAAACATCTATTACAAGACTACTAGTTATTGGAGAGCCCACATAGTCATCTTGGGATTAGTGCTTCTGTTTTCTCCTAGTGAGAGAAGGAGCACAGGGACATAATTTCCTGGAGACTGCTGATCACCAGAAAGCTTAATACAGTAGAGAGTCAATTATCCAAACTAATTGGGACCTAGGGCAGTTCAGATAATCAAACTGTTCAGATGATCAAACATATAATTTTTGAAATGTTATCTTTCTCACTGGTTGATAGTTGCACTAGGATTGCTAACTGTTTCCTCACTTTCACTATTTCTGTAAATGAATTCTGTGAAAATCCCCTTTTTGGCTGGGTTCATAACTGAAAAGCCTAATTAAACCAGTTCATTCTTCTGGGTGACAAATAAAATAAATAAACAGTATCAGAAAATCTTGCCCTATTTTTGGATAAGTGTATGGACAGGACAGTGAAAAGTAACAATGTACAGATATCAGAATGGTTTCTGATTATTACTGTACCATCAAAACATTGCAACAATTCCTTCCCCATGTCCCACGCTGGCTGATTAAATCTACTGTATAAAAAAGTTCAACTTGGCCGCTTCATTGCTGTCACTGGATTTGAACAAACAAGTACACTGTCATCACTGGTTACAGCTATTGCAGTCTGCTGCCCCTCCTCCCCAGCCTACATCCCATTCTTGGTTTTGCTTTGAGGATGTAGAGGAAGATGCAAACCCTTGTGTTTACTGTAAAATCAAATAGAGGTTCATCTATAACATATGACAGTGAGGTGGAAACTACACTGGGCTTATTGAAATTTTGGGATTTATTTAGAGAAAGGAGTAAATATTAAGGTAAATAAAAATACTGTAACTGCAATTACTGTTATTGTAGAATGTTTTGTGTATGTTTATTAATCCAGTATTATAAAGATGTACAGGTATAGTGTTTTTAAGTGCTCTTAGGAAGGCTGCATTTGGATAATTGGCATTTCAGATAATCGACTCTCTAGTGTAACTGCTTTATAGGCGACAACTTGGAATCTGTGCTTATATTCTGTTCCCGGTGACAGAAGGAGCAGAGTACATTGATTCCTCGTGGTTTCTGGTTGGATAGTTAGTGTCTATGCTTAATGTTCCCGACTTGTCTGGTTGCTATTCAAGGCATCTACCAGCAAAAGGCTAAAACAAGCCTACAGAACCGTGCATCATCTGGGAAAAGACTGTGGATCACCAAAAAGGCCGTGGCCTGCTTCTTATCTTGGGACTGGTGCTAACATTTTGCTTCCGGTGAGAGAAGAAGCAATGGAGCATTGTATCCCAGCAGAGTAAAACTGTGGTGGTGAGATCAGCATTAGTAGCAGCCAGGCAGTAGCCATTCATGCTGTCACAAAGGAGATACTATCAGCACAGCTAGCTGAAATTTTGTAACTAATTACATGTCATTTGTGAATATCAACATGATTTATATAAGATTTTGTTACAACTGTATTAGAACTGTATGTCATGTGTATATCAACTGATATATTTGTTGAAAAGGTTTTATAAAGTACCGTTCTTAAGATTTATCCACAGTGTGCCTTTCTGGAAGAAAACAGAAATGTACATGCACTTTTGTAGCTGTCTGAATGTATATATTTTAACAGTGGAAACTGGAATACAAGAGGTTAACTTCAGAAAAATAGCTGAAATTAAAGTACTTTATGGCTCCACAATAAAATATGGTATATTTCAGTTTTCAATGCAACAAGAGAGACAGAGTCTGTGCTAAGAAGTTTTCTGTATTGTCTTCAGAGTGAACTAGTTAACTACCTCTGAAAGTATGAAGGAATGCAGTTGTTTTATGTCTTCCAGCATCTGCCAAAGATCTGATGTCTATGTATTTTCACAGGTAGATGTTAAATACTGCCAGCTTCCAGCAGTGGGGTTTCACCTGGGATAGCATCAGATGACAAGAAATTATGTCATTCTGCAAGCTATCCCAGCAGTAATATTTGAGATATTAATTTGAGGAGTCTCTTAGTGAGACAGAACATTCTGTATTGTGCCTTGGACCTGACAAGAATTATTCACCACAACATCTGCCTTGCTCTGTAAGTTTCTAGGGTATAGTAACAATCTTAGATATAGTCAGGAATATATTTTATTCTATATTTATTTGAGACTGGTCTGCAGTGTTGTGTTAAATATTTCCTGTGATTCTGAACTCTGATGATACTGTGAATATATCTTTAGTATTGTCTTGTTCTTTTACTATTTATTATTAAATATTTAAACCTTTCATTGTAGCTGATCTGTGAAGAGATATTGAAGTTTTGAGAGTACTTGCATATTTATTTGGTGACACTGTGTGGGCCACTCCTAATAGCCTTGCTCTTGGTCAAACTACCATTTGTATTAATATTGATATTACACAGTAGGACTGGACACCCTTTGCTAAGGGACTTAAAGTAGCTGATAAAGAGTTGGCTGGCAATGATAACTACCTTACAATCTGATCAAAAGGGGGCACAGCTAGTAAACCTGTGGCAGCCTTTAACAGGTAGGTGTGTGTGTGTGTGTGTGTGTGTGTGTGTGTGTGTGTGTGTGTGTGTGTGTGTGTGTGTGTGTGTAAATCAAACCTCAAAGAGTGTGTGTGTCAGCTATTTGGGCAGGGACATGAAGCAATGGTTGGTCAGAGAGGGTGCTGGATGCCTTGGCTTGACCACTAAGCTGAAATCTCAACTCTACAGCTGTGCCAATGGGGGTCTTATTGGGGATCTGGAGAAAGAATTAGAAACCAGCCCCAGACACACTGTGGTCTCTGTGTGCTCTTAAGGGAAACTGCACTTGATGCAGAGAGCTGCATCTGGAAATACTGTGTGTGTGTGTGTGTGTGTGTGTGTGTGTGTGTGTGTGTGTGTGTGTGTGTGTGTGTGTGTGTGTGCATGTGTGCGTGTGTGCGTGTGTGTGTGTGTGTGTGTGTGTGTGTGTGTCTGTCATCCTCCCAATGTATGTCCCCCACTGTTGCTACTGGTGAGGATTGAGGCTCCTTGATTACTGGTCTAGTGGTGGGTCGTCACACATGCGACTCTCCTCTCTTTTCATCATTCTTGACAAACTAATTATTTGTTTTCAGCAAGTACTGTTTGATTTGTTTCTAACTTCAGAATATTGCCTAAATACTTGATCCTTAAATTTTCAGGGTCTATATATTAGTTTCCCCCTCAAGTGTTTGGCAGTGCTCTCTACAGACTCAAACACCTTGAGTGATATTTTTCTGGTAAAAGCACAACTGAAATTTCTCCAATACCTAGCTGCACTTAGGACAATTATGACAAGCACTGGCCCCATAGTTGCAAACTGGATACTCCTGACATTGATATTCTCACTCCAGCTGTCTAATCAATAGAAAAGGGTCTGTGGCTATGGATATAAACTCTCCCACTGTCTCCAATACCAACTTGGTGGATATGAGCATCCTGAGGCAATGTAGAAATTGCCTCATGTTTACTAACAACCAGCTAATTCTTAAACTGATATGATATGTGAGAGATGTATTTACACAATGTCACTGGAGGCAAAGCTCTCACATAAAAAGTACTCCTAATGTCAAATAAGGTTGCCAGTAGTACATATGCTGCAACTATCACACACAATTCAAAGCAGACATATCAACCCACATATGTTGAGGCACTTAAATGTAACCTTCCTAAACCACAAAGACCTCCTAGATGAAGTACACATAACAGCACCCTCAGCATCCACAAACACACTCTTCCAAAACAACACCCACATCAACACATAGAGCTACATCTTACGGAGCCTCTACCTCAAAGTCCAAAAGGCAAGCCACCACACAATGCAATATTCTAGTCATTGGAGACTCCATCATGAGACACACTGATGTCCCTCTCACCAGGCTAGGAAAAAAGTCATGGTCAGCTGCTTGTCTGGGGCTAGGATCCACCACATTAAGCACCCACTCAGGTCAATGGACCACAAGTACCAATATGACTCAGCCATAGTCCATGTGGGAGTAAATGACTTGCGCCATACCTCCCTAGACTATATGAACAGAGGCATCATGGAGCTCTCGGAATATGTGTCTCAGGCTGGTATGAACCTAGCAATGAGCAACATTTTACCTTCTCCAAAGATGATGCCACAATATGAACTAAAGATTGACTTTAACTTGCTTAGGATCTGGTGTCATTTTAAGGGGTGCAATATTTGTTAGCATGGAAATAGATGGTCAACAGACCACACTGCTTTGCCAGGAATGGTCTTCACCTCTCCCCTCTAGGCTTTCAAATATTAGCTAAAACATTGTCTTCCCCCATACTGTCTTTTTTAGGCAATGCCAAACTGAAAGTACTTCTGACAAAGCAAATCAAAACCAAGAAAATGTAAAGGTATTTCTGCTCAATGCTAGGAGTCTTAACAAAAAACTCCACTCCCTAGAAGCTCTCTTCACCCTAGAGAATGCTGATGTCTGTGTGGTCACGGAGATATTGTTTAAAGCCGTGGACAGCACACCAACAGCTCCTTCCACACATTTAGACCAGCTACTTCACAGGGACTAAAGGTGGAGATGCCTCTATTTACATCAAAAATAAATATACTTCAATGCTGGTCAAACAGGACAATGCACTTGAGCTGCTCCATGTTCAAATCACCATAAGTGAAATCCAGTACCAGTTTGGTGCAAGCTATAGATCCCCCTCTATGAGTCAGGAAACCCATACCATGTATTTAAACTTATTAGAAACACTAACCATCCAACCCAATACCATAGTCATGTGTGATTTTAATTACCTATTAACTGGGAATCCAGGCCCGGCAGACAGGTTCAGTGAAAACTTCGCCCCTCTGACCCCCCCCCTTAAGTAAATCAGGACATCCCTAGCACCTTCTCCCCTCCACTTATCTCTACGGAGCAAGTCATCACTGCCCTCTCAAAGGCAAAAAATACAACCTCCATGGGACCCAATAACATCCCAGGCTGCATCCTACATGAACTCATACAGGAAACTGCAGCACCATTAAGCACCCTATTCAACCAAAGCCTAAGTACAAGCTTCATCCCAGTCAAGTGGAGGACAGCCACTGTCATCCCTTTGCACAAAAGTGGAGTGTCCACCAATCCAGAAAATTATAGACCCATCAGCATAACTAGCCAGATCTGCAAGGCCATGGAGCGGATTATCAAGGACCTCATTAACAAGTTCATTGGCAACCTCCAAGCACTCGATCCCACACAGTTTGATTTCGTCAAGGGGAGGTCATGCCTGTTAAATTTGGTCGACTTCTTTCAGACAGTCACCAAAGCCATGGACAAGGGGAAGACTGTGCACACCGCCTAGCTTGGCCTGGCCAAAGACTTCTATACTATTCACCATTTGGGTACAATAGATAAACTCTCTCAACTAGGCATCAATCCATATGTTACCAGATGGGTAGCAAACTGGCTCACTGAGAGAACCCATCTAGTCAAAATAAGGGAAGCCACCTCAAGCAGTTGACCCGTAACAAGCTGTGTACCCCAGGGATTAGTAATGGGGTCTTTGTTGTTTGGGATATACTTTTCTGATGTGCAAGCCAAAACCAGTGGGCTATGGCTGACCAAGTTAGCAGATGACTGCAAGTTAGGCGTTGTCATCAATTCTCCTAGTGATGTGGACACCCTCCAAGAAGGTCTCACCCAAACATATGACTGGTGCCAGAAACATGGCCTCAAACTGAATGACAAAAAATGCATCATCATCCCCTTTGGGGAGAGTGATGTCCCCACAAATGATCACATTAATAACAAGGTCCTAAGCATGTAATCAGCCATGAGGGACTTGGGCACCCAGGTTGACAGCAAACTGACTTTTGAACACCATATTGCCTCTGTTGTACGGAAATCTTTCTACATGGTCCACCTCAATATTAAGGGTATTGCATACATGGACACAGTGGTCATAACATCCCTGTATTCTTCCTTATAAAATCCATTATTGAGTAGAATGCCCCTTTCTGCATGTACTGCAAAGCACATACAGCAGCTGGAGAGACCACAGAGGTTCCTCACCAGGAGGATCCAGGGCCTCAAACATCTAACCTACACAGACAGGCTAAATTCCCTGTCCCTCTACTCAGTCTCCTACAGACCCCTCAGAGGTGACCTCTGCCTGGCATACAAAGCAATCTCAGACCCTGCCTTGATGAGACTGATGCATATCCGCAAGTCAAGCTCCACTCGAGTAATCCATATGCACGACCTCAACCTGGTCTGTGACATCAATATGACTTGGTGGGACAGATTTGTGTCCCAGAGAACCACCCCCCTTCTGTGGAATAGACTCCCATTCCAGGTAAAGCAGAGTACCTCATTAACCCTTTTTAAGCACAACCTGGATAACTGGATAGGGAACAGAAAATACACCCCTGGAATTCCACCTGTGTCCTTGCTGGACAGGGGCATCGGGTGCTGAGTTGTTGGAACATGCGCTAAATTCTTTCCTAGGCTTGTAAGGGCCTCAGGGCTAATAGCCTAGTAACTTCCTATGATCCTATGATAATACCAAATATACAGGCACAGAGATTCCTGGATTTTGTAAACACAAACTCCCTGGACCAATGAGTCAATACATCAACCAGGGGTGAAACCATACTTGATCTGGTCCTCGCTAATATGGGAGTGCTGCACACCCACTACTGTACTGTCTTCCCTGGTAAGGTCAGACCACAAAATGGTCTCCTTTGAAGTAAAAATAAAATCTGGATCCCCAGCTAAACCTGGAATGTTCAGGAACTTCTCTAAGGCTAACCTCCTGCTATTAAGTAATACCCTGGCAAAATTTCAAGCCCCCATAAACTCTGAGAACACTGCTGCCTATACAGAACTGTTCACAGAAACCATGTACAAGCATGTTAATAGCTGCACAGAAGCAGCTGTACCCACCAAGAAAAAATAAAGAACTAACTCAAAAAAACAAGCCACCCTGGTAGAATCACAAAATCAATAGGCTGTACAACAGAAGGAAGAAAATCATGGCAAAAATTAGGAGGTGCAGTACCCAGAAGGATAAAAGCACTCTCATCAAACTAAAAAATGACTCAGTGGACAAATAAAGTCTACCAAAGCCAAATTTGAGGTAAGTTTGGCCTCCCAGGCAAGGACAACCACAAATCATTCTTTAGCTATGTCCGCAACCTCAAAGGTAATACACAAGTGTGTGCACAGCTCATTGTAAATGGAGCCACCTATACTGAGCCAGAAGATATAGCAAACCTACTGGCTGACAAATTCAGCTCCAACTTTACCCCTCTCTCCCCCTCAACCTTCCCTCAGGAAATACCATCAAATATAACTCCCCCTAGTATCATTAGGGAACAGGTCCTTAGCGGTCTCTCTAAGACCAAGAACACTGTATTAATGGGCCCTGACAAAATCACAGGATGTTTTCTAAATGGCATGAAACATGACCTATCAGGGCCTCTGAAATTACTATTTAACTGTAGTCTCCAAACTAGCTTCATGCCTCATGAATGGAGAACAGCAACAGCCATCCCTCTGCACAAAGGTGGGCCATCTACAGACCCTGGAAACTACAGATCCTTAAGTCTCACTAGTCTTAAATGTAAAGCCATGGAAATAATTAGTGTGGAAATTATCACTAGAGATATACTAAACCTCCAAACAGTGGACCCAACCCAGTTTGGTTTTGTCAAGAGCAGATCATGCCAACTCAAGCTGGTGTACTTTTTGGAGAAAACCAAAGCAATGGATGAGGGAAAAATGGTTCACACTGCTTACCCTGACCTGGCCAAGGCATGTGACATAATATCCCACTCGGGTATTGTTGACAAACTCAAGAGGTTAGGTACAAACTCGTATGTCACCCAGGGGATAGCCAACTGGCTAACAGAACCCAGGAAGTTAGAACTGGGGAGTTCGCCACTACAAAGAGGCCGGTCACAAGTGGATTCTCTCAGGGATCAGTCCTTATACTGCTCCATTTTGGCATTTACTTCTCTGAAGTCCAGGCCAATGTCAGTGGTCTCTGGCTGACTAAATCTGGAGATGATTGCAAATTAGGAGCTGTCATTGAATCTCACACGGACACAAATGTTCTGCACAGAAACAACTGGTGTCAGGGCCATGGACTAAAACTAAATGCCAAGATATGCATAATAGTATCCTTTGGGAAGTCATCCACCCCTGGTAACTTATTGACAACACAACCCTTAGAGATGACCTAGTAGTCATGGACTTAGGGACACACATAAATAGTAATCTAGCCTTTGACCATCATGTGTCTACAGTAGTGAGGAAATCATTCTATGTTGCACAACTTATACACAAAGGTATGGCATCTAAGTCCAAGGAAGTCATTGTTCCACTGTATTCGGCATTCGGCATACCTATCATTGAGTACAGTGCCCCCATTGGTATGTACCTAACCAGGCATACCCAACAATTGGAATGTCCACTGCGGTTCCTCACTAAAAGAATACAGGGCATAAGTAAAATGTCCTATGCAGACCACCTCAAGGCCTTATCCTTATATTCTGTCTCCTACAGGCTTTTGAGGGGAAATCTATGCCTGGCATACAGGACATTATCAAACCTCACTCTGATGGACCTCCTGCATATCCACAAAACAAACAGCACCAGAATTACAAGTTCTAAAGACTTAAACCTTGCCTGTGATATAAATAGAACCTGCTGAAGGGACCAGTATGTATCCCAGGGACTACCTCGTCTATGGAACAGACTCCCCATCCGTGTGAAGCAGACTTCCTCCCTAGCCCAGTTCAAGTGCAACTCCAACAATTGGATGGGGAACAGGAAATTCATCCCTGGTTTGGCACCTATGTCTCTAATGGACACAAGCAACCTGTAAGTGTCTATTTGGACCAGTCTGCTTACCCAATTAAATTTTAAATAAATAAAATATTATATTAGCTTAACTCTAAAAGCTCATCTTGTGTTAGCCATATTATATCTGCCCTGAAATGTTTGGGTCTGCTGTTAAAACTATGTAATTCATAAACAAATAATGACAGCTGTCCCCCTGTAACAGACATCTTAATGCGTGTGTGTATGTGTGTGTTTGACAAAACTGAGACACTACACAGTATAAAGAGATTGCATGTAGACAGAATAAGCTCTGCACATTACTAGCTGAATTTATTCATTCACTTTTGCCCTTTGTTTGGGGTAATACTCAAAAGTGGGTGATCTTTATCATTTTTTAGCAATTTCTGTACCTCAAATAAACTGTAATACGCCTAAACTACTGTGTGATGCTTGTCATGGTAGAATGCACTATTACCCAAATGAATATTCTGATTTAGGCAGCGGTGGAGGCATAGTTCATGTACTGATTTAATTCCATCTTAAAAGGACGAGTACAATGTATTCATCTGAAGTATGATAACTGTTCCTAGCTGTTCAGATCATGCCTGATTTTTCAATCAAGTACAATGATGTACAACAAATACTGCCATACAAAATAGTAACCATGGTGATGATATAGAAAAAACATCTGATTTTATTAGTAGTAAAAGCTGTCACAGAGTGAAAAGCTGCAGGTAATGCAAATCTGTAACCAAGCAGGTCAGGTAGCACTGCCCAGTGTAACCCTACTCCATTCCAATTAACCCTACCCTTCACGTGGTAAATAGAGCCTACCCTGGATTGGAAGGAAGTGTCAGCACCCCCCCACACACACACACCCCCACACACACACACACCCACACACACACACACACACACCCATCAGGGTTACCAAATGTCTCTCTTTATAAAGGAAAGTCCCCATTTGAGCAATTTTGTCCTGCAGAAAAAAGGCAGAGATTTTAGAACAAAAATAATTTCCGGTTATCTAAGAGTGTAGTACCTCGCGAGCGGTTCTGCGCAGGTTAGGGTGTGTCCACACCGATTGGCAGGTCATCGTACATCTGAGTGACAAATATTAGAAAAACAGCTTTTATTCAGCTGTTCCACTGCCCTGTTATTTACATGAATAACCGCTAATTTTACAGTCTGCTAACGTTTTTAAACAAGCATGTTAATTGACTATACATGACATAGTTCCACTGTCATGTTATTTACATGAATAACCGCTAATTTTACACTCTCCTAACGTTTTTAAACAAAGATGTTAATTGACTATATTGACTCTATAATGTTAAACTACATGTAATAATAGAAATATTCTGAAAATAGTAACAACCATTTAATGCACAACTACCTGCCACAAAAGAACTTGTAACTACTGCTTTAACACATTGTTGCCAACTACTGAAATCATGTTATCATTGAAATCAAAATAGTAACAACCATTTAATGCACAGCTACCTGCCACAAAAGAAGTTTTAACTAATGCTTTAACACATTGTTGCCACCTATTCAACCAGCCATGGCAATAATCGCACCTCTTGTGCTCCACTACCTATATAATCTATGGATGCTAGTCGCTAACCTTTACCTTACAGTTCATTCTTGCCTCACCTACTTGAACTTCTTGTCATTGGAGAAAATGAACAGGATGGACGACACATATCTGTGCTGCATTACCTCATCGCTGACATTGGTGATTACATTTCTTCAGTCCGTAGGAATTGTGCCGATGGACAGACACTGCCATCTGTGTGGATCTCAGTCATCTCTGGTTCGGCATCGTGCTTCGTTCTCGTGGAGGTGCACAGCAAGAAAATATAGAAGCAAAGCAAGAATGCTCTGTGGGACATTTTTCCATAAGAGTAGGCTGCCTCTGGATACCCTGAACAAAATCATGTACTGGTGGTCAAGGAAGCTACCAATCTGCAGGCTTGCTGAGCACTTGCCAGTATCTATGACCACATTGGTAGACTGGTATCAATTTCTCAGCGATGTCTGCAGCTGGACACTTCTGCAGGACCCCATGCTGCTCGGTGGGCCAGGTCTCGAAATTCAGATAGATGAATGCCTCCTTGTCAAAGCTAAGTACAATTGAAGTCGAGCCTTAGCCAAAATGGACCATTGGGTATTTGGCATCTATGACTGTAATCAGAAATGTGGGTACCTGACATTCGTTGACAGAAGGGATGCAGCGACCTTACTGCCAACTATTAAAAAGCATGTGTTACCAGGCTCAGTGATTGTATCGGATGAACGGGCTGCATACAGGAGCATATCGGAACCGTCTGCGATGAACTACACACACCTTACTGTAAACCGCAGTAAGAATTTGTGCACATACTAACGCTGTTGAGGGTATGTGGTCATGTTGTAAAAAAACAATTTAAGCAGATGAACGGGAAACTGAGGCATATGGTGGACAGCCACCTAGATGAGTTTGTGTGGCATGAGAAATATGGCAGACATAGTGAAGACTTGTTCATCTGCCTTCTTGGACATATTAGACAGTACCAGGATGCGCACCAGGAGGAACTGGGTGTCCGTAATCATGCGAAATAACTGTTTTAGCCTTGTCTGATTTACATTTTCATTAACTGCATTTGATTTGCGCTGTTTACCATTCCAATAAACTTGGTTCTGTTATTGAATTTCATTCCGGTATTTGTATTTAATTTCTCTGCCCTTTTTAAATATATGTCTTACTACACTAAACTCCAGACCAATCATTCCAAAAACCCCAAACAATTCTGGACCCCTATCAACTCTCTACTAAATCCCGGTACAAAAAGCAACCTTTGTCCTGACACCAGTAAAACTGACACTGAATTGGCCACCCTATTCAACTCCTTCTTTACCAACTCCATAGCTGAACTCACCAAGATCTTCCCCAATCACAACTCCTCCTCTCTCCTCAAACCCACATCCCCCACACTTTCTGAACCCCCCAATCCTAACTCCCCCCATATTTCATCTAAAGCCCATCTCCACATCCTACATAAAAAAACTTATCTCTAAACTTAAGTAATGCTCCCCAGCCCCAGACAATATCCCCTTTTTCTATCTAAAGGTTGCCGCTGATGGCATTACCATCCCCATCAGCATTCTCATCAACAGATCCACACAGGAGTCTTATGTCCCCAAACTGTGGTGTGCAGCCTTTATCCTTCCCCTCCATAAAGGAGATAAAAATAATACCATCTCTAACTTCCGTCCAATAGCCATTCTCTCCCCAATCTCAAAAATAATTGGGAAATGCATCCACCTCCAGCTCATGCCTTACCTTACCAATAATCACCTCCTCACCCCAACACAACATGGTTTTCTTCCTGGACATAGTACAATAACTGCTCTTCTCTTTCTTAGACCTAGTAAATCATGCCCGTGATTCTGGAGAAAGTGTATCCACTATCCTTCTAGATCTTTCCAAAGCATTCGACACTGTCTCTCATACCCACCTTCTACATCATCTTTCTCATCTTAATCTCTCACAGAACACCCTATTATGGTTCAACAGCTACCTATCTAATAGATCCCAAGCTGTAAAATGGCAAACTGGCACCTCAACCTTCCTACCCACCCCAACTGGAGTTCCCCAGGGATCCGTACTTGGCCCAATGCTCTTCAATGTATTTATTAATGATCTTCATGCTGCCATTCCGAACACTAAAATAGTGCAATATGCAGATGACTCAACATTAGTTTGTTCTGCTCCTAATCTCCCTGACCTCCTAGCACAAACTCAATTGGCCTTTTCAACTACAGAAAACTGGATGCTTCAAAATCATCTCTCCCTAAATGCTAATAAATCCAAAATTCTTCTTTTTTCCCTCTCAAAAACCCTCCACCTTGGCAATCTTTCAGTATATTTAGCCATACTAACTCCACTATAGAAATTGTCCCTTCTGCTAAACTACTTGGAGTAACCATAGATGAACACCTAAAATATGACACACATATTCAACTAAACATTAAAAAAACTCACCAGAAACTTGGCATGCTATATAGACACTCCCAATTCCTCTCTTCTTCTACCAGACAAACCCTTACCACTACCTACTTATTACCTTCTCTTCTATATGGTGCTCCCCTACTTGCCAACATATCCTCTTCCATCTATTCTAAACTAGAAACATGTTACAATAAAATTGCTAAATTCGCAACAAAAGCTAATCACTCCTCCCACCACTGCACATCTCTCCACCTGCTAAAGTGGCTAGAACTTCCCAATCAACTCGACTTCCTTCAACTCACTACTGCCCACAAACTAATTTTCAAACCAACTTTATGCCCTGCTCTAGCAAACATCTTACCCTTTTACATCCCCCACAGAGCCCCGAGATCTGCACACCAGAATCTCCTCTCTATACAAACCCAAACGTCCCGCTGGTCAACTTCTCCTATCTTCTTCCTTAACCAAAAGATGGAACTCCCTCCCTTCTTCTCTTAGACTCTCTGAAAGCTAGGAGTACTGTAAAACTCAGCTTCATTCCTACCTTGCCCAGCAATGGAAATGTAACTGTATTCTCCCTACTTAACCTGTTTAAACTTATCTAAAGCTTGCTTTCTCATACAACCTCACTACATACTCCTCCACCCCAGGCTGCTCTCCTAAACAGCTGCCTCGCAGCCTCTCTACATATTCCTCCACCCTAGGCTGTCCTCCTAAACAGCTACCTCACTCTAAATCTAAAGACCTCCTATACTTCTACCTCCCTCTAACTCAAATGTTTTTCTACCGTAAGCATTTCTACCTTAAATGTATATATAATCAGGGGTGGCCCGTGCTATTGGACTGCCGGACTGCAGCCCCCTCAACTTTAAAATAAAAAAATAAAAAGAAATAAATAGAAAAAAAAATTTTTAAAAATCGCGGACTTCGCTCATGCGCACTAGTCCGGACTGCTGCTGAGACAGTCTGGAGCATGCGCAGATTGTCTCAGCAGCAGTCCTGACTGGGAAACATGGAGAACAGAGCTCCCAGAAGTCTATGCAGTTTTAAACTGCATAGACTGTCCTGGGAACTCGCTGGGGAAATGTGTCAGGGTCGGACTGCAACATCAGCAGTCAGGAATTTAGGATCTCGCGACGGGCAGGGTCTGGATTGGAATTTGCTGCAGTCTCGTTGGGGGAAGATCTCGCGATGGGCAGGGTCAGATGTGCGGTGGTGGTTTACAGGCAGGATTTATTTTATTTCGGAGGTGTACTTTGGAGTTATGGACTACAGGTAGGTGTGTGTGTGTTGTGTGTGAAAATGCCCCAGGTGCAATATACTGGTGGTTAGACTCATGGTGGTGTAGTAGGGAATACCTCAGGCTTGAACCCTGTGCCTTGTATGCAGGTGTTAAAGACCTGAATTCCCTACCCACCACCATTTGCAAACGAAAAATGCAGATTTTTGCCTCATATTTGATCTGATCTATTCCTCATAATATCTGTGGTTTGTAAATATTGCAATGCTTGATAATTGATGGTGCATTGGTAGCATTGTCACCTCACAGCTACAGGTTTTTGAGTTTGATTCTTGGCTGGGGTGCCTTCTTTGTGGTGGGGGTCTGTATCTTCTCCTTGTGTGGGTTTGCTTTTGTGTCCTCCCATGTTACAAAGACACGTCTGCATTATTTCTTCCTGGGCCTCTGCTGAAAATTGTTTTTTTTTGTTCCAAGTCAGACTGTCCTGATTAACAAATGTTAAATAAAATTGACAGGCATTTGAATTTCAGACTTCAGGTTTCTGAATGTTTGCTTCCTTACCTATTTGATGGTGCAGTGGCAGTATTGTTGCCTCACAGCTATAGGTTTTCTGGTTTGATTCTTGGCTGGGGTGCCTTCTGTGTGGAGTCTGCATCTTATCCCTGTGTTTGTGTGGATTTGCTCTGGTGTCCTGCCATTTTACAAAGACATGTGTCTACAGTATTTCTCCCTGGGCCTCTGCTGAAAATTGTTTTTGTTCCGTCAGAAGTAAAATTGAAAGGCATTTGAATTTCAGACTTCATATTCTTCAGAAAATACATAGTAAAACAACTTTTTATTCTAGCAATAAATATATAGTAACACAACCTTTTATTATAGCAATTTTTTAAGTTTATAAGATGACTATTTGAAAATTGTCCTTATTTTTGGGACCGTAATACCCTGTTATTGGCTTTGTCCAGGTTTTTTGTGCTAAGGTTGACAGCTATGGCAAGAACTGAATTCACTGAATATGTTTGAGGGCTGTATTCCCTCATTACTGGATTTGTCCAGGTGTTCTGTGCTAAGAGGTTGACAGCTATGGTGAGAACTGAATTCATTAAATGATAGCCATTTAAGTTTCAGTCTTCCTCTCTTTCACAAAGCAGCTGATTTGGCATAGTGGTATGTTGCTCTTGACTGTTTTGCACAGGGACCTTGGCAGTAAAATATACAGTGGTAACACAGCATTTTTCTTTCACAAAGCAGGTGATTTGGCATAGTGGTATGTTGTTCTGACTCTTGCACGAGGACCTTGGCAGTAAAATGTATGGTGGTAACACAGCATTTTATTCTAGCAGCTTTCCAACATTATACAAGCAATGTTTAATGTGTCCCTGGTTTTTGCCCTTTTGACCCACCGCAATAAATTTGGCTTTTTCCAGACTTCTTGTGCTGCGAAGTTGAGATGCAGTTGAGTATTGAGTAGATTTTACAAGAAGCTGAGAGCTGCAGGGGAAGAGAAGTTTAGTGCTGATAATGCTAAGCCAGCTCACGTTGCAAATAGCACAACAGGTTGTGTACTTGCTTTTGCTGCAGAAGGTTGTTGGTTCTACTCCCATAAGGGGTGAATGCTGCCGTACTGAAAGTTAAGATACTAACTATGAGCCTGTTATCAGTTTGCCATCCATTTCCTATTGCAATATTACTAGCTTATTTTTAATGTAATTTAGGCAATTTATTCCTCAGGGGCATCAGACACTTTATTTTTCGATGAAACCATGAAATATAAAGGTGATTGCTAGCAGCAACCTCTTCATTACAGATTTATTTAATGTGGAATTATTTAGATGACTTTTTTATTACTTCAGAGATTGTGCATATTTACTGATAATGGTGGACTATAGAATTGTGCATATTTACTGATAAAAGTGGACTGTAGAAGTTTGAGTAGACTTTTATGATGGAAATGTTCTGAATTGGGCAGTTTTGTTTCATTGTTTACTGGAAAAATGTTCAAAGCAATAGGTTGGTGTATCAAAGAGCACATGTATGTTTCATATGCAAGGGGCCTATGATTTGAAAACAGCCCAGAATTAATTTTTATCTGCCACGGGTAAAATGTATTTTCTTTGAATGTTGGTTTTAATGTTGTTTCAATGAATGTGAGTTTCAAGGGCAGAGAAGTTTTAATGCCAAGTTTGTTTAGCAGATGTCTTAGTGTTTGTGCTGTAAAATGCAAAATAAAACCTTCAAATGAAGTTCAAATCATCATAGAAGTAAATCAGTATGCACATTAGTGTTTATGGTAAATGGAGTGAAATAGCAAAGTAATGGATCATTGGAATGGCTGCAGGGGGAGGCTCCATTCGACCATGGTTTTGTGAGGGGGAAGGGCGGCAAACCTAGGCAGCCCCAGCTGAACTATACCTCCCAACTGTCCAGATTTTCAAAGAATGAATAGATTTTTTGCTTCTTATTTTTGGTTTGTTCCTCATAAAATTTGTGGTTTTCTGGCAAATCATTTAGGAATTAAGTCACTAAATAATGACACACTAGTTTCAGACTTCATAACCTTCAGAAAAATGCATGCTAAAGTAAGACCTGTTCTATCAACGGTCCCAGTTTATACAAGAGCAATTTTTAGTACTGTTTATATGTTCCCCCAATATATTTGGCCTTGTCCAGAATTATTGCATTTACAGGTTGAGAGGTACATGCAAATAAATTGCTTTATAGAATTAGGCATAGCCAAACTTCTCAACTGTCCCTGATTTTGGCTCAAAATGTTGCTCTTCCCCTAATGATCGCTCCGCAAAATAGCAATTTTGGAAGAAAACATGGAGGGTTTATAATTAAGAAATAACTGTAATAATCAGATTACTTTTATTTCAGAAATGCATGTAGATTATTTTATTTTGTCAGCTGCTCAAGTTAGCAGTACTAATATTAAAGTGTCCCTTCTTTGACAGGTTCCAAGCTGTATTGTGTTGCTATTTTATATTTTTACATCACATTTTGGTCCATTTTTCATAAAATTGTGTTTTTTGGCAAATTAGTGACAAATAATTAAAGACTGAAGTTAGAAAATAATGACAGACATTTGAGTTTCAGATTTCATACCATTCAGAAAATTCATACTAATGCAAGACCTCTATTAGCTTTCTAAGTTTATAAGAGCAATATTTTAAAAATTGTCCTTATTTTTGGGCTTTTGTCCCATTTCTTTGTATGGCTTTGTCCAGATTTCTTGCTCTGAGGTTGAGAGGTATGACAAATGTGTCAGGGCCATCACAAGTCAGCCAGAGACATTTCAAACTGTGACATACTTGTTGCACCCCCACTCCCCCATGTAGTGACTCTGGATGTGTCCAAGCAAGGCAAGGAGTAGTTATGCAGTGTAAATGTGCAGAGAATCCCACCCATCCAAGGTAGACACAAGTACTAGAGTGGCTTTTCATCTGTCCTTGATTTTTACAGAATGGTCTGGTTTCTGTCATATTTTTTGTACTGTTGATTTATGCTTATTATTCAAAGTGCCTGTTGCTCTGTGTTTAAGTAGCAATACTTTAATGACCATCAGGTAAGCTTAGCTGAGATTGCAAGATGCAAGTAAGCTTTAATAAGCATACTGTTAAAGAATTGCCAACATTGAAAGCCTTTCTGTTGCCATGTAGAGAATACTTAACTAGATAATGTATAAGCCTTGAGTATTGCAATGCATATGCCAGTATTTGTAATAAAGGACAGAATTACATTATTTTAAGAGTCTCATTACACTTGGAGACTTCCAGTCATCTCTGCAGGCTTTACCCGTAAACCGAATGCCAATCGCGTGATCCATAACCTGTACAGTAATCCTTTTAAGCAATGTATCTTGAGCTTATTTCTTGTTTGCTTTTCATTTTTTACTTTGATCATGTTTTCCCCATGAAACAAGTAGATGTCAGGCAGCAGGTCATTTTTTGGATAAGGAATATTTTTACAAGTTGGGGCATCAGAGATTTCTACTTTCAGCATGTTACTTGTTACTTTAATAAAGCTGAATATAAATTATAATTAGAACTGCAGTGCAAGAAGTGGTTTGAGTTGAGTGCTGCTTGTTTTTCTTATACTTGATTTTGACTGGCATTCCATTAATGTATTTAAAAAAAGTAATTTATTTTTTCATGCCTCACAACCTTTTTTGTTTCCATCTAGATATTAAGCTGTCATGCAGCCAATGCATTGAAATATTTTTATTCTTCTACACTTCATTTTGTCTTGATTGGACTCTCATAATAATGGTTTGGCACCCAGGGCAGTATATTTAGTTTTTGTGGTTTGCTATTACAGGTGTGTGTGTGTGTGGTAGGGAATACCTCAGGCTTGAACCCTGTACCTTGTATGCAGGTGTTAAAGACCTGAATTCCCTACCCACCACCATTTGTAAAAAAAAAAAAATTGCAGATTTTTGCCTCATATTTGATCTGATCTGTTCCTTATAATATCTGTGGTTTGTAAGTGTTGCAATGCTTGATATTTGATGGTGCAGTGGTAGCATTGTTGCATCACAGCTGCAGGTTCTCAGGTTTGATGCTTGGCTGGGTTGCCTTCTTTTTGGGGTCTGTATCTTCTCCCCTGTGTTTGTGTGGTTTGCTTTTGTGTCCTCCCATGTTACAAAGACATGTCTGCATTATTTCTTCCTGGGCCTCTGCTGAAAATTTTTTTTTGTTCCAAGTCAGACTGTCCTGATTAACAAATGTTAAATAAAATTGACAGGCATTTGAATTTCAGACTTCAGGTTTCTGAATGTTTAACTCCTTGCATATTTGATGGTGCAGTGGTAGTAGTGTTGCCTCACAGCTATAGATTTTCTGGTTCGATTCTTGGCTGAGGTGCCTTCTGTGTGGAGTCTGCATCTCTTCCCTGTGTTTGTCTGGATTTGCTCTGGTGCCCTGTCATTTTACAAAGACGTGCCTGCAATATTTCTCCCTTGGTGTCTGCTGAAAATTGTGTTTGTTCTGTCAGCAGTAAAATTGACAGGCATTTGAATTTCAGACTTCATGTTCTTCAGAAAATACATAGTAACACAACCGTAACACAACCTTTTATTCTAGCAATTTTCTAAGTTTATAAGATGAATATTTGAAATTTGTCCCTATTTTTGGGACTGTATTCCCCCATTATTGGCTCCCTCCAGGTTTTTTGTGTTAAGGTTGACAGCTGTGGCAAGAACTGAATTCACTGAATATGTTTGAGGGCTGTATTCCCTCATTACTGGGTTTGTCCAGGTGTTTTGTACTAAGAGGTTGACAGCTATGTTGAGAACTGAATTCACTAAATGATAGCCATTTAAGTTTCAGTCTTCCTCTCTTTTACAAAGCAGCTGATTTGGCATAGTGGTATGTTGCTCTGACTGTTTTGCACATGGACCTTGGCAGTAAAATGTATGGTGGTAACACAGCATTTTATTCTAGCAACTTTCCAAGATTATACAAGCAATGTTTAATGTGTCCCTGGTTTTAGGGCTTTTGATCCCCCCCCCAATACATTTTGGCTTTTTCCAATTTTCTTGTGCTGCAAAGTTGAGATGCAGTTGAGTAGTGAGTAGATTTTACAAGGAGCTGAGAGCTGCAGGGGAACAGAAGTTTAGTGTTGCTTAAGTGAAGATGGCTTGCCTTATTAATAGCATAACAGGTTGTGTACTTGCTTTTGATGCAGAAGGCTGTGGGTTCTACTCCCACAAGGGGTGGATGCTGCCCTACTGAGAATGTTCTCCTTGGTGAAGATACTAACTATGAGTCTGTTATCAGTTTGCCATCCATTTCCTCTTACAATATTACTAGCTTATTTTTTTAATGTAATATAGGCAATTTATTCCTGAGGGGCAACAGACACTTTATTTTTCGATGAAACCATGAAATATAAAGGTGTTTGCTAGCAGCAACCTCTTCATTAGTTAGAGATTTCTTTAATGTGGAATTATTTAGATGACTTTTACTTCTTCAGAGATTGTGCATATTTACTGATAATGGACTGTAGAATTGTGCATATTTACTGATAATTTTACTGATAATGGACTGTAGAATTGTGCATATTTACTGATAATGATGGACTGTAGAATTGTGCATATTTACTGATAATGGTGGACTGTAGAATTGTGCATATTTACTAATAATGGTGGACTGTGGAAGTCTGAGTAGACTTTTATGATAAATGTTCTGAACTGGGCAGTTTTGCCATTATGGGTGCAGGTGTTTTGTTTCATTGCTTACTGGAAAAATGTTCAAAACAAATTTAAAACGCCCTGTAACAACTGTACTGTATTGTACAAGGAACATAATTTAGTACAATGAGGAAGGTGTATCAAAGAGCACATGTATGTTTCATATCCAAGGGGCCTATGATTTGAAAACAGCCCAAAATTAATCTTTATCTGCCACTGGCAAAATGTATTTTCTTTGAATGTGGGTTTCAATGCTGTTTCAATGAATGTGAGTTTCAAGGGCAGAGAAGTTTTAATGCTAAGTTTTCATTGTGAGACTGCATTGCTTTGTTTAGCAGATGACTTAGTGTTTGTGCTGTAAAATACAAAATAAAACTTTCAAATTAAGTCCAACTCATCATAGAAGTAAAGCAGTATGCACATTAGTGTTTATGGTAAATGGAGTGAAATAGCCAAGTAATGGTTCATTGGAATGGCTGCAGAGGCTCCATTCAACCATGATTTTGTCAGGGGGGGAGGGCAGCAAACAAACTCAGACAGGCCCAGCTGAACTATACCTCCCAACTGTCCAGATTTTCAAAGAATGAATAGATTTTTGCTTCTTATTTTTGGTTTGTTCTTCATAAAATTTGTAGTTTTCTGGCAAATCATTTAGGAATTAAGTCACTAAATAATGATACACTGAGTTTCAGACTTCATAACCTTCAGAAAAATGCATGCTAAAGTAAGAACTGTTATTCTATCAACTGTCTCAATTTATACAAGAGCAATTTTTAGTACTGTTTATATGTTCCCCCAATATATTTGGCCTTGTTCAGATTTACTGCATTAACAGGTTGTGAGGTACATGCAAATAAATTGCTTTATAGAATTAGGCATAGCCAACCTCTCATCTGTCCCCGATTTTGGCTCAAAATGTTGCTCTTCCCCCTAATAATCCCTCCGCAAAATAGCAATTTTGGAAGAAAACATGGAGGGTTTACAATTAAGAAATAACTGTAATAATCAAAGTTATAGATTACTTGAAATGCATGTAGATTATTTTATTTTGTCAGCTGCTCAAGTTAGCAGTATTAATATTAAAGTGTCCCTTCTTTGACAGGTTCCCAGCTGTATTGTGTGGCTATTTTATATTTTTGCATCATATTTTTGGTCCATTTTTCATAAAATTGTGTTTTTTGGCAAATTAGTGACAAATCACTAAAGACTGAAGTTAGAAAATAAAAACAGACATTTGAGTTTCAGATTGTATACCCTTCAGAAAATTCATACTAATTCAAGACCTATTCTATTTCTAAGTTTATTAGAGCAATATTTAAAAATTGTCCTTATTTTTGGGTCTTTGTCCCACTTCTGTGTATGACTTTGTCCAGATTTCTTGCTCTGAGGTTGAGAGGTATGACAAATGTGTCAGGGCCATCACAGTCAGCCAGAGACATTTCAAATTGTGACATACTTGTTGCACCCCACTCCCCCATGTAGTGACTCTGGATGTGTCCAAGCAAGGCAAGGAGTAGTTATGCAGTGTAAATGTGCAGTGTGTGTCCCCCATCCAAGGTAGACACAAGTACTAGAGTGGCTTTTCATCTGTCCTTGATTTTGCAGAACGGTCTGGTTTCTGTCATATGTTTGTACTGTTGATTTATGCTTATTACTCAGATTTATGCTTATTACTCAGAAAGTGCCTGTTGCTCTGTGTTTAAGTAGCAATGCTTTAATGACCATAAGGTAAGCTTGTCTGAGATCATAAGATGCAAGTAAGCTTTAATAAGCATACTGTTAAAGAATTGCCAACACTGAAAGCCTTTCTGTTGTTGCCATGCAGAGAATACTTGACTAGATAATGTATAAGCCTTGGGTATTAAAGGACAGGATTCCATTATTTTAAAAAGCTCATTACACTTGTTGGAGACTTCCAGTCATCTCTACAGACTTTACCCGTAAACTAAACAGAATGCCAATCATGTGTGGTCCATAACCTGTACAGTAATCCTTTAAGCAATGTATCTTGAGCTTGTTTCTTGTTTGCTTTTCATTTTTTACTTTGATCATGTTTTCCCCATGAAACAAGTAGATAGTTGTCAGGCAGCAGGACTTTTTTGGATAAGAAACATTTTTACAAGTGGGGGCATCACAAAAATTTCTACTTTCAGCATGTTACTTGTTACTTTAATAAAGCTGAATATAAATTATAATTAGAACTGCAGTGCAAGGAGAAGTGGTTTGAGTTGAGTGCTTCTTGTTTTTCTTATACTTGATTTTGACTGGCATTCCAGTAATGTATTTAAAAAGTAATTTATTTTCACGTCTCACAACCTTTTGTTTCCATCTAGATATTAAGTAAGCTGTCATGCAGTCAATGCATTGAAATATTTTTATTCTTCTATACTTATTTTTGTCTTGATTGGACTCTCATAATGATGGTTAGGCACCCAGGGCAGTGTATTTAATTAAAGTTATTTTTTTGTGGTTTTGAGCATAGCTCCTCCCCTTTCTAGTTGGCCACACCCCTTCCACTTGACCCCACCCATTCAGCTGTCTCCTGCAGCCCCCCTTAGATTTGAAGTCACCAGCCGCCACTGTATATAATGTAAATACTGTATATAGCTGGATTTCGGTAATAAAGGTGCCACCGATCCTCTGTTGTTGATCACGTCTATTTATTACACGACAACACTGCACACAGGTCTACATGCACGAAATAACATCACCATAAAACAAAAACACACGTTAAGCGCTTTCATCTGCTTTTTCATAGCAGATGAAAGCGCTTAACGTGTGTTTTTGTTTTATGGTGATGTTATTTCGTGCATGTAGACCTGTGTGCAGTGTTGTCGTGTAATAAATAGACGTGATCAACAACAGAGGATCTGTGGCACCTTTATTACCGAAATCCAGCTAGCCGGTATTGTTTTCATACAGTTTTTATCTACATATCTACGTAATACTGTATATAGTCCTTGACCTCATTCCCCCTTACTGAGAACAATTAATCTTTACTACCTACACTAGCTGATGCTGTTCAACTATGGCATTCACACCTTCCATGTGTGACCTCCACTTTTACTATCACTCAACCCCCTCTCTAAGACTACTCCAGAAACTATAATCTATGCTCTACTGACAGTGTACTTCCCACCCTTATCTCTTCCATTTCTGCTAAAACTTAAATATACTAGAACCTTCAAATTTCTATCCTTCAACTAATAACTGTTTTCTCTATCATTGTGAACTCTTAAACTGAGTAAATGCTATTCTCTTGCCTCTACCAATTTATTGTATAAATAGTTCTCTAAACAACTTTGTAAATATGTTTAAGAATTGTCTTGCCATTATGCATTTGTACTTTTTCACATTACTTTGTATAATTTCATTTTTGTTTACTTGTATGTAATATGGATTGTATAATTTCATCTTGTTTACTTGTATGTAATATGGAGCTTTTCTCCCCAGGCCTCCACTGAAAATGGGCTCTTTGAGCCCAGTGGACCTCCCCGGTAATCAAACTGGAAATAAATAAATGTCAAGCTTTTTATTCTATTTTATGTATATTTCATTGTGGCATTTAAATTCATTCCGGTGTTTGCAATTCATTTTTTTGTTTTTTACACTATTTTATGTGTATTTCATTGGACGACTGGAAACTTGGAAATGTGAAACTGACGGCTACATTTCATTCCGGTGACAGCTAATTGTGGGCGTGTTAGGGGCGGGGTTTGTTACTGCACATCCTGCTAGGTACTACACTGTTAGATTACCTAATTTCCTCCTTTTTATTTAATAGCTGTGTAACATGATTAACACCTAATTATTAAATTGTTAATCTACAAGTGTAGTACCTCCTCGGATGGTCAGTAGCAAACCCCGCCCCAAACACGCCTCCAGCCCTGTGGAGCCAGCTTCCGCATGAATATTGACACTCCCCCGCCGTGCCGAGGTATGAATATTCATGCCATGCCTAAACTGTCTGAAAAAGTATAGTTTATTGGTTATACAATACAATGCAAAGCACCCGTTTAAGAAACCGTACATAAAATGAAAACACGGTTTAAGTATCGTGAAAGACATGCAGTTTATTACATCACATGTCACAGAAACGATGACAATCAACAGAACCAAAGACAATCAGCAGTTAAAGCAACATAAAATCTTGAAACAGAGATGCACTGTATTAAATCACCGTAAATAAAACTCCAACAATCACTACATCGGTAAAGGTAACATGTGCACCTGTTACACGCTATGATTCCGGTCACCCAGTTCCAGTTCATGCGAATCCTGATACTCTTTAATATGTCCGTAGGCACAGGAACAAATCTTCATCCTGTTTGCTGTATTTTCACCCTACAGAAACTCATCGAAGTGGCTGTCCACCATATGCCTCAGAGTCCCATTCATCTGCCTCAGCTGTTTAAATGAAAGCAACATAAATTATTCAAATGCTACAATAATAAGCATTTATAAGCATTTATTTTGGCAAAAAAATGAAGCTCAGCAGGTTGCACTATCTGTGGGTAAGGTTTTCTTTGCAAAATCCCACGTTTCCACAAGAAATGTCCCTCTCTGGCAACTCTACCCCTCCCTCCCTTTTTTGTATGTTAATGTGATTGAAACATGGGTGTTTTTACAGTTTTTTTTTTAAATATGTTGAAATAGTTTGCTCTAATGTGTACTACATTGTCTGCGTGCAACACTGAAGGGCAGCAGGCGTAGTCTCAACGTACTGAGGCTGGGGTTTGATGTTGCGCTTCCCGACGGTTACTTTATTATAAACTGTCTTGTATTGCTTGGTTAGGTCAATACCCTAATTAGTACAATAAAGCTCCAGTACGTACGTACCTTTCAACTGTTCTGACTTTTAGCCAAGATTTTTGATCTGTCCCTCCTAATCATGGCTTTTAGAGGAGGAAGTGCGGCGCCGTGTGAATTGCAATAATAATAATTAAGATTTAATACCTCAAAAATACATGCTAACTCACATTATCATAGTTTGTGGTAATATTACGTCAGATTATTTCTGAATTTGCAACCGATTCTTTTGGTAAGATATTGAAAGTTATTATTAAGCAGTAAATGATGTAAGAACTCAGTATATTTAATCGCAGGGAAAAAATTCTGTTTGCTGATCACCATGTATAAATACCACAGTAAATCCTGTTTCTAGTTACATCGTGGTTAGTAACAAATTAAGATTACAAAATCAGCTCATACACATGACGTACAGTCCTAAAAAGAAACAATTGAAATCCTGTATCATCCATTCCCACACTTGCTGTTTAACTTTTTGAATAAATGCTAAAAAAAATCTGTAACGCTCACGCTCTGAAAGGTATTCAACTTCTAAAATAAACAGTATGGAACTAATGTTTTCCCAGAAATGACGGATTCTTGGCTGTCGGAACTATGATTTGAGCGCACTTCCGCTTTAAAAGCATTGTGTGATAGTTGTGGAATAGTAAAAGAAGGGTGGCAGAAAAAGAAGTGATTGCTTCTTTTACTGTATTGCTGTTGTAAATAGTTGTAAAAACGAATTAATCGTATTGTTAGTGTGGAACCTTGCTGCTATTCGGCGGGCAAGTGTTTTTAAAAGAGAGCAAGCAAGTACGAGAGGTAAAAAATGCTTTTGATCTAGCAAGGGCATTTGTATTAATTGTGCATCTTAAATTGGACTACCTTGCCTCTCGTAATTATGCATGTAGTGTACCACTGATGAAGTTCCACTAGTCTTTTTATTGGAATATGATGCACGTGTTTAACTTAGCTTGAGTATTTGTCTTGGAGAACTTTGAGAGGAGTGTTTTGAAAAAGGGTAGTGCACTTTTGACCTCTCTTGATTGTTTTGCCTCATAATTCTGAAGTCTTCCTACCATAATTTATGATTTAATGATAGGATAGGGGGTTATGGTTACCAGACAGCAGTTACTTAGCAACATACAAAGCAAATTATCCTGGATTGGGTTGTTTGTACCCAGGAGTCATGGTAAAAGGTTGAGTACAGTGGCTTAGAGAAATATTGTAGTATTGTAAACTTACTGACACGTTGGTGGCCGTGTTAGTGCAGTGGTTAGCTTTGCTGCCTCACAGCAAGAGAGTCTCCGGTTCAATCCTCGGCTGGGGTGCCTTCTGTGTGGAGTCTGCATGTCCTCCCTGTGGTCGCGTGGGTTTCCTCCAGGTGCTCTGGTTTCCTCCCACATTTCAAAGACATGCTGTAGGTGGATTGGACACTCTAAATTGGCCCTAGGTGTGAGTGTGTGTGTGTGCCTTCTGTGGAAGGTAGGGCGCCGGGCTGGCAACTCGACACTGTAAAACTCCACTGCCAGTCATGAGCGGACAGGCAATGCGCTTTGGCGACCCCTAACCGGGAAAAGCCAAAAGAAGAAGCAACTTACTGACATGTTGCTTCCATTTTGTGGGTCTTAGAGTTTTCAGATGTCGTTTGAGTATTTCAGAACTGGATTTGTGGTGGTGATAGAGAACTGGTCTCATAATTAGATGTCACCCACGCACAACTTTTTTTTTTCTTTTACACACCATATTAATCATTCTGTATTTGCTGGTATTCACGGCTGCTGTCAGGAAAAAGTAGAAGCAGACTGCACAATGTGGAAGTCTACACATTTAGCTATGAGTCATTCGCCTTCAATGTACTGCTGTTTTATGCAATCATATACATTTCCCCTTTTTTAAATTCTTCAGATATTTAGGGTTTCTTGTAACTTGACAAGAATGAACCTCATTCCTAAGGCATAGTCAGTGAAATTAGTTTTGCTTCAAATTTTGATGTTTCCCAAGAGTACTGTTCTCAACACTTGCAATGTACCTAGAAATGCCTCCTTTTCTGTTTCATATAGAGTTGTTTGTACCAACATTTTTAAGTATGTTTGAACATTCTTATTAGCCCTATTGCTTTTACTACCATTGGAACTCTCTGGGTATCTTTTTCCATATCACTGTTTCTGCTTACATATCCTGTGGTTGAATTACTTTTTCTCAGTATGCAGGACACAGTAATCTCTATATGTAGTTATTTCAGTGGTTAATTACTTTTTTTTTTTTTTTACATTTTTTTCAACTACAATATCTGGCTTTCTTGCTGCTGTTTTCTTTACTGTTGGTATTGAATGATTCCATGTGATTATTACTGCTACATTTTTAGTAATGTATTGTAGTTCATGTTTCCAGTGCTTCTTTGCTACGTGTATGTTGTGTTTACACAATCTCAAATGTAACTGTCTCGACACATTATTGTGCCTGTCAGTGTACATACCCTCAGCCATGAGTATATTACAGCTAGCAACAAGATATGCAACTGCTTCTGTCTTTGTTCTGTAGAACTACATTTTGTATCTGTATCACCTACATTGTACACTACAGCATTTATAGTCCTCAGTCTTGAACTGCCATTATTAACCTTTTGTATTTTGGTTTAAATTGACCTTTCGTTATCCATTCATGCATTGAATCTTGATTAACGTGGTTTTCCATCAGTTCTCTATACCTGCCAGTACAATTGTGGGCTTTCCAGCTTTCTTTCCTTTAATTTAGGTTTTTATTTAAAATTTTCCAGGTGGAGCACTGATCACAAATAACCAGTTTCAGTACGAGTCAGAGAAAGGTAGAACAAAATTATAAAGAAAGTGAGAATTGTATTTGAGTAAAAACTAACAATAATCTGAAGAGAGTACACATCAGAAATATAGAGTTATCATCAAAACAAATCTGTTTGCAATAAATTCAGAACAATACACTTGGGGTGCTAGAGTCCAGAATGTTTTGTTACACAACACAAGTATGAATGGTAAATAAGGTAAAGTGGAGTGAGAGATGTAAAGGAGTTTCAAGTGTATTTGGTAGCAGGTAGAAGAGTAAGGAGGCAGAGATTAGCGGATGTGGCTGGATGAGAAGCAACGTCATTTGACAACTTTTTAGAGATGGGCTTTTAGTTGAGTTGAACATTTTGAATAGGATGAAGTGGCTTTTATTTGTGCTGGAATATTTTCCAAGATTTTGAGTCCTAGTATGGAAAAGCAGTGTTCTGTGCAGTGGTATTTAGCTTTGAGGAATTGTGATGTGGTTGCAGTGTCTTTTTGGCTTTTGAGGCTGTAGGAGGATGTGTAATTAGCTTAGCTGATAAGGTGAGGAGGATCAGTTACTAAGCACTCTCTTTTGCTACCTGCTTTTTGTCCATTTCTGATCTGATTTACATTTCTACTGCTTTTGCAATACTTCTGACTCTGAGAAAATGTCATCTTAGTTTTATTTTCATTGTGATGCTGAACTTTCATCATATTTGGATCTGATGATGCCAACAAATATGTATGCATTTCCGCAATTGCAGACCTATACCTATGTTCAGTTTTGCTTATTTCCGACAGACATGTAATGTCATCATACCATTTACTATTTTTTATGTATATCATCTGACAGGCATGAAGCAGTTTTCGTGTTTTCCTGTCCAGCTAATCCACCACTTTTTGGAAACAGTCACACCAAAGTCACACCAAAGCATATACGAGAACAGAAGAGCAGGCTGATTTATAGCTTGAACTTTGTTCTTGGATGTCAAGGCAATTTTCAGTATTGGTTTTAGTTTTCTAAAATATTCCTTACAATGATTCTCATTTGTTCATAGATATTTATATGCTCCCTCTTGTTTAAGTTCATTTATATCACATTCATCTCACAAGTTGATGTTTTCTTGATGTCTTAGTTTTCCTGGTATTGGAGATTTTAAGCATTTGTAACTACACTTTCAGGTGCTTGTCTGAAGGACTTACCAGTTTGAATGAAATTTCATTTACATTTTTGGATGATTTAATCTGTTAATCTGAGTATTATGTCTTTCTTTAGTAATACATGATCTATTATTTCATATGATTCTTTTTTATTACTTATCTCTTCCTACTGTCATAATTGCTTTTTTGTCTAAATGACTGTAAATGCTAAGTACATATATATATATATATATATATATATATATATATATATATATATATATATATGTGTGTGTGTGTGTGTGTATATGTATTCTGTATGTCTTCTAAGTTATCAGAGATTCTTCTGCATGGAAATTCTGGGTTTGTTGCATAACAGAAACAGTACATAATCTCTCTCGTCCCCTACAGTCCACTATGTTGTACCTGTGCCTCTTGCTTGCCCTATGCCTATTTGTGACTGCTGCATCATTGCAACATGGTGTAGTCCTGTGGTAGGAAAGCTTCCTTGTTCTGAGAGTTCTGTACTATCTTTCTCTGTTTGTAGCACCAGTGCCTTCACCACAATTGGACACTTTTTTATTCTGGGACCTATGCACCCATGAAAAACAGGGTCCACCACCTTCAATATTACTTAGCTGGTGATGCTTGAGATAGTACTTTTAAGCTTTGACCTGTGCCTTGACAATAGCAAAGTGCGCATGTTTCTAGTCCTTTTAGGTGTCCTATGGCTATTAATGGGACTGAGTTCACTCTTGTGTTATGTATCAGATTATTACCTTTGTAACGGCAGCACTAGACGGCAGTAGTGAGAATATTATTTACTTGAATTTAACATTTGTCGAGTGGGTGGGCTTCTGATTCAAGTGGATCAATTTCAAACACTGCCGTAGTGTATAGTAGTATTTTTCAACCGCTGGTCTAGCAGAAATTTGCTACTGGTCTGTGAAAGACTAAGGCTCACTGACTTGGGGGTGGGACTGCTGGCCAGGAGACTTTATTTTTTTAATTAAAAAAAAAATTGAACACTCTTTGCATCCAGTCGCACAGACGCATCTTCTGCAGCTGTGCGACCTGCTGTTTATGTTTTCTTCTTCCACGCAGATGGAATTTGAATGGCAGAACACATTTGAAATGTGGACCAGGAATGGACAGGTGAGAGGTAGGGGTATGTGTGTTTGTATAAGAAGAGGAAGGTGATGTCTTTCAACTGTCCAGAGTATCCATATTTCTGCCTCATAGTTTTTTAGTCTATTCATAAAATTTGTGGGGTTGTTTGTGTTTATTGTGGCAAATCAGTGAGGACAGAATTCACTAATTAATGACAGGCATTTGAGTTTCAGACTTCATATCCTTCAGAAAAATTCATGATAACACAATACCTTTTATTCTAGCAACTTATAAGTTTGTGAGAGCAATATTTAAAGTTTGTCTCTATTTTGGGGGCTTTGGCCCACCATTATTTTTGGCTTTGCCCAGATTTTTTGTACCAAGAGGTGTGTGTGTGTGTGTGTGTGTGTGTGTGTGTGTGTGTGTGTGTGTGTGTGTGTAAGGGGGGTATGTTGGTGTATGTAAGAGGGAGGGAGGTAGGTGCATACCTCTCAACTGTCCTGATTTTTACTGAAATTTTAGCTCTGCCCCTCTTAATCACACCTAAAAGCGATGACTTTTGGAGAAAAGGTGATGAATTACACTTAATAAAGAATGACAATAATTAGAATTACACTTGATAAAGAATGACAATTAGTTACAGAGTTCTTTTACTTTAGAAAAATGCATATTCAATCATGTTGTGTTTTGTCAGTGTCTTCAGTTATTAATACTATTATATGTAAAGTATCCCTGATGGATCTGTCCATGATTCTGTTGAGATTTCAACCCTTTTTGGTTGAAAGCTATGGGTAGGTGTGCGTGTGTGCATGTGTGTATGTACGAGGTAGGTACTTAGCATACCTCTCAACTGTCCAGATTTTTGCAGAATGTCTAGATTTTTGCCGCATATTTTTGGTCTGTTCCTCATAAAAAGTACTGAGGTTTCAGACTTCTTATCCTGTGGCATACAGCACTCAAACAGAGATTTGATTTAATTGGTTCCTTTATAAGTAATTTTTTTTTTATTTTTGCTTTAGCGGTCCCCAAACTAATTCTCCTATTTTCACCAGTCCCCAAGTGTAAAAAAGTTGAAAGCCACTGGTGTACAACACAAGTTACACAAAGTTCTATCCATTGCAAACTACAGTATATAAGGGGCAGTCAGCAGTTCCTTTCTTCTGCTGGCAGTTTCTACTTTGGTACATTTCTGTAGTCTACCAAACCTTATCACTGTTATGGCACAGCAGTTAGCCAGCTTTATAGCTTGTCCTTCCCCATATTTATAACTTAAGCACAATGTCTTATGACTTCTACTTTCCAGACCAATTATTTTGAAGTTCTGGCCACAGCCCATATTGAAAAATAAGAGACTCTTGATTGCTAAAAGTAGATAAGTATGTTATTTCTTGTTTTCAAGACTCTTTGTTATATATTCAATAACCCATATTACTCTGAAATGTTATCTAGTTTTGATGGGTCATAGTCTGATCTGAAATTGTTCAGTCATTTTCCAACTTTGGTGCCAAGCTTACTGTCTCTTTTTTTAGATTTGTCTGCTTCATTTCAATATTCTTGCTCCCTTTGAGATTTATGGCTTTTTTCCTAATGGATTCAGTCAGTTTCTCACCTGTCTCCCTAGTGTCCATCATGTTTCAACAAGCTACCATAGCTGTCAACTTTCTAGAGAAAGATTCAGGGACAAAGTAAAAAATAACAGAGGAGCAAATGCCTAACATTTGGAGTAGATTTTAAAGATTACTCTTGTGTATTTAAAAATGTTGCAATTATAAAATGTTATTGCATTAACTTGCATTTTATAGAGGATAAGAGGTATGAAACTTGCATATTTGTCAATATTTTGTGACTGCAGTTCCTCAACAATTTACCAGAAAACCATAAAGTTGTAAGGAACAGGCCAAAATGTGAGGTAAAACCAAGGGCATTCTGCAAAGTCAAGGACAGTTGAGAGGTAATGATACCCAGCAAATTGTCTGCCAGTTTCCTGCACTCTAACTCCTCATTCATCATTCACAGCAATTAGATTAACCAGGCAAGACTGACAAAACTGTTCTTCTAGCCTTGGTTCAATGCAATCTTTGATTTATGTTTCTCAGTGAATTAAGTATCAAGGCACAAAGCAGGTTTGCATTGCAGAAAAGAAAGATGTAGCTAATTAAAAATACATCACATTTTAATAATTGTCTTATTTTTCCTGATGAACTAATATTCCTGCTTTTGGTCTTCTAACCGTATTTGTAAAACACCATTTTAACTACACAAGCTTTTGCACCATCTGTAACACTCGGTGTTTATATCAAAGCATATGCATTTTGTTCTTATTGTACCAAAGGCCGTTCACATTGAATTTAATTTTACTAAGGATGCAGCAACTTTAATACCATGCGTATGCACTCGTGCAACGACACGCACACAAGATGTAATGTTTTACTGTAGAAGCTATTTTGGGTTACATGATTTGTAATAGTAAATATCTGCAGCCGTATCAGTGCATGCTAGTAACCCATATGGTCGTTTTCTGTTATAATAGTTAAAATTCATTGCTAATTCAAAAACAAGTTAAACTCAATTTTATCGTCAAAACTTTGAGTATATATTTATAGTCAAGCAAATTTATTTCATATCTAATTTTAATACTTTCTATATCTATTTAACCTATCCACTGGATACAACTGTTCTGTTTTTCAGCATAAATGTAAGCAAATGATATTTCAACAAGCATATAAACTAGATATAATGCAAAATAATAAACAGCTGTACAAAAAGCACAAACCAAGGCTGGAAAGAGCATTATAACAAAAAGCCAGAAAGTTAGGTGAAACATATTTGTTAACAGAGAGTAAGATGTACAACACAGTGCAAAGCTTGTGGTAAAAAAGTGAGTTTTTTTTATATTTTCCATAATACTGACCACTCTAGACTGTTAGTTCCTGCATAGGATTAAGGCCATGACCTGTTAATGTGCTGCTTCTTTTAGTGTGTCGTTTGATTCCCACTGCCTTCATTTACTGACAGTAGTGTAGAAAGCTATCCCCCTGATTTCACAGTAGCAAACTCCACCCAAATGTTGCCACCAGCATAATTAATTCACTCCCCTGTAGCCTTGGAGACTTAGTGAGTATTCAGTAGCTATGTGATCACTACACAATGGGGTCCATTCCTGTTATGGTTTTAGGAGCCCAAAACATTTGGAGAAATAAAACTGAAAGTAGGTAACTAATATAAAGCATGCTGTATCTGACCACAGCAATGGATAAAATTCTATTTCTAGATTTGCCGTGCCCTTACTTCATAAATGTGACAAAAGTGTGAGGGGCATAGAGTTCCTTCTCTCTGGCTAAGCAGTCCAAAAAGAGGACTCTGGAGACTTCAAATGATGCCTGCAAAGTAGCAGATGTATTCTTAGTGGAGCTCCTACCTGTATTCTGCTTCATAGAGGTGTTTAAGGGTGCACAGTTGTAGGCCTTGTGGCAGGCCTGCTTTTTTTAGCTAGTCAGATATCTGTGTACTCCCTAGGTTAAATGTTTATACTTGTATAAGCTTTTCTGTACTGTTTTCTTTTTTATGTAGAGCTTTCTCCCAAGGACTCTGATGAAAAGGGCCTAGTAGTTCAACCAGATAATCCCAGTTGCTAAATAAAAATAAAGTAACACATGTTTTATAATAATTTTCGATTCTCTTTCAGTAATGTAATTCTTGTTGTTGTTTCTTTAGCTTTTATGTTTTTCTTCCGGGTATAGTGCAAATGCATTACAGTTATCTGCTTGCTAAAGTGAAGAATGGATTGTAAGGTTTTGTGAGTGACTGAGGAGTTGATGTGGGAAGGAAGAGATTTCATTGTGGAGAGACAGAACAACACAAGGTGGTATGTATGCTGAGGGCTGCTCACTTAAGCACTTGCTGAAATCAAAGGTGGGGGAGTTAAATTAAACCAGGGGGTCTCTTCTCTAATTTTTTTAGGGACGTGCATCCGCAGAGATTGGTTTCACCGGTTAGGCAAGGAAAGAACAGGTAAGGAGACATTGATGGGAAAGAGGTCACTGATGGCATCGAGAGAGAGAGAGAGACTGTTTCTCTTTGTAGAAATGAGATCATGAGGAATGAGTCCACTACATGTATTATTCACAGATGGAGACATGAATACTGCAAAAATCATGTACGCGTGGGTCACAGGTTAGAGAGTGTCAGGATTTTGTATTTCTGGTACAGTAGACTGAGAGTGATGGTACATATGAATGAATGTTAGTGTGTGCAGTCTAACTCTGGATGAAGTAAAAGATGGGGCTGGGGGGGGGGGAATGACTGATCTGAACAATTACTTGGTTACAATATAGACGTTTGGGTGATAACATGTTGGTTACTGGATGTTGTAAAAAAGGTTGCTAGTAACTGGATAAGTGGGCTGGAATAGGACTGTTTTTATCCCCAACCCAGACCAAGTAGTAATGAAAAAGCAGCAAGATTTACCACAACTTGTAATGTTCACAATGAATATCTGGAGGTACCAACTTTGCTAAGAAAGCCAGAGGAATTGGTAGAGGTGCTGTTAGCTATATGGCTAGGACACTAAGGACATTGTAATCAAAGAAAGGAAGGCCTGCACGCAGAAGTCTGGAAAATCAAAAACCAAGTTTAATCAACACACCATAAGGGTAAAGTCATACACAATACCCCTCTTTATCTTTATGGTGTGTTGATTAAACTTGTTTTTTGATTTTCCACACTTCTGCATGCTGGCCTTCCTTTTTTGATTACAATTTGACTTTTTGGCCTGTGCACCTGCCTCACCTGCGAGGGCTATATTACTGTAGGACAATAAGAACCTCAGCAAGAATGAATAACGTGCAGGTGCTGCCCTGATGTGCACTGCACAGATAGAGAGGTAAAGGTTTGGAAGCTCAAGGGTAGTAATTAGCATGCTGCAGGGTGGCCTGTACTTCCTGGGGTAGGATGGAGTAAGACTGAGTTTGAGACATTATAGGGACAGACATTTCTTTTACAGGTCTCCTTCATTACCTCTTCACCTGTCAGGGAAACTCATACCCCCCCCCCCCCAACTTGCAAGAATCATCGTAGTGGTGCATAGCATATCTTGTTTTTAGTACAGAAGAAGAATGATTTTGCTACGTAAGTGGTTGAAAGAGTGTGGTTATAGCATAGAATTTCTAACACCCCCCCCCCACACACACACACACACACACACACACACACACACACACCCTTCAACCAGTTCAAGGGGCTTAATTTTCAAGTTTTTGTCAGTCATGGTCCTAAGCAAGGGAGTTCTAGCATGCCTTCTGCTTTCATATTGATGCAGTATGGAGGATCTTTGTAGCCAAAAGTGAAGATGAAGAGACTGAGACACATTTTAAATCTGTCCTGTCTGGAAAACACCTGAAAGTCAAGAAGATTAAAATAATGACCCATCAGTCTGGTTTCTTTCTTTTCTTTCAAAAAGCATAGATGGTAATTCTAAATATGAAGAGTGCTGACTGATTTGTGTCTGTATTTTTTTTTTTTTTTTTGTACTTTAAAGGAAATTTCTCAGTTTTGGGTGAGCAAGCAGCACTTAAAATTTGTAGCTGACAGGATTCAAATTTGTCCCTAACTCAACAACTGTGTGAGTCAAGCTCAGTGCAGTCTTCAACTGCTTTACAGTTTGACCACATTGATTCCATTTTTAAACTCACTGGGATTAACTGGTATAAACAAATGAGACACTGTCTCTGCGTATAAAGGCTTTTCTAAGATCAGTTCTGACTTCTTTGCAGCATAGTATTTCATAGGTTAGCTGCCCAAGTAGCTCATTTTAAGCCTAGCCAATTTTCCCCAAAGTTGAGAATCAAATCTTGTACCTTGTGTTTGTGAGCTCAACACCTTAACCATTATGCCAAGCCCAAAATAATGACAATAGGGTCATAGTTAATAATGCATGCAGACCATTAAAGGACCTAGATCAAATTCCCAAGTGTTCCAGAGCATTGCCTGGTTAAGTGACTTGCTCGATGTCATACAGTAGGTAAATGAAGGTGGAAATATTCAAACCCTACGACCCTGCCACAGGAAGCAGCTCATTAACAAGTTGGAGCTTTAGTGTTCTGCTCTAACTGCCAATATATTTCTGTCTCAGCAGAGGGGAGGGGAAGGCCTAACTGTCAAGCAGCTTACACCAGGGGCCAGATTCTAAAATACTTGCTCTCAGTATAGTTATATTTGCCTAGATTTTAACAAGTGTTTCAGATTCTACGTTACGCACATGTGGAATTTTGGACAATTCACTTATGCTGAATTTCAAATGGTGATGCACTTAAGAGTATAACCAATTTTTTTCACACCCCTCCTGACAAAAACTGCTCGTTGTTTTGTGTGTGTGTGTGTGTTTGTTTATTTATTTATATATATATATATATATATATATATATATATATATATATATATATATATATATAATCTCACACACACCCATACATATATACATGCACACAGACATACACACACACACATATATATATATATATATATATATATATATATATATATATGATTACAGGTTCGTAAACACCTTACCCATTATAATAACCTCCCATGTCAATTAACCCATATGTTGACCTTCCAAATGTCAACAGCAAAAGGTCAACAAAGAGAACATCAACACCCTACCATGCATGCATTGAGAGAGAACCTCAGCGCATGCATTTTTTTTTTCACTAAAAATAAAAACAAAAAACATTATTTTGCAAGAAGCAAGCACTCCTGCACCTTCACACCCCTTGCTAATTATGTATACTGATTTCAAAATCACACAATATCTGAGAAGGGGCATATTCCCAACCCAGAGAACTGTGAGATATCTCACACCTGTCTACCAAATGCGGTTAACTAATTTAGGCTAAAGTGAGTCCTCACCTATACATATATGCATACATGCATGTAGTAATGTATGCTGTATATTGTAGCTGTCAATCATCCAACTACAAAGTGTGGAACCTTACATGTCTTAATGTGGAACAAATGGGCAAAATGTGGAATACTTACTAACAGTTTACTAACAACTTCAACCAAGAATCTCACAGGATAACTAAAATGTGTTGCTTTATAATATATGAAACATTCTTTTGATAAATTGATATGATTCTGTATTATCATGGGTATTGGTAAAAAAAATCAACCCTAAATATGATCCAGAGTGAGACACCCTGATCCACCATTTAGTAGGCTGTGTGAAGAGAGGGTCATAGACACTAGAATAAGAGAGGGTCATAGACACTAGAATTAATCACAATACACAAGCACTCAAGTCCTTGCACCATAAGTACACATGACACAATCATGTACATATGACTTGAGATGTGCCTCCTTAGACTAAATGAAGAGAGACATGGTGGAACCCTCGGAATATGTGTTTTGAGACTGGTATGAACCTAGCCTTGAGCAGCATGCCACTATCACTAAGAATGATGCCACAATAAGAACAAAATATTATTAACTTTAAGAATTGGCTTAGCTAAGCCATGTGTGTGTGTATGTGACTTGACTCTTGCCATCTTCCCCTCCCAGATACCCCTATCAGATAAAATCCTTCAGCTCCTTATTAATTGCTAGCCCCAACGTTTCCTCTGGTTGATAAAAAATATGCCTGACCTGTGTATAAGACTAAATGGACTAAAAGCAGTTTTAACTGCTTTTATCTTACTATTCCTATTCATATCCATGTAATGGAGCTTCCGATTTCTCGGTTTTTGTATTATCTTTTGTTTAGTCTCTTCCCACATAGAAATTTGTGTGTGGGTACATAATCTTCTTCTGTTCTCTTCGCTTTAGCTTCATTAGTTTTGTATCCCAAAAATATTTGAAACTGTCTCAAAATGTTCTACAACACTGTAATAAACTTTTCTGGTTTTATCAGATGTAAAATAATATCGGCAAATAGAGCCAGCTTTTTACTTTTCTGGTTTTATCAGATGTAAAATAATATCGGCAAATAGAGCCAGCTTTTTTTGACTACCATGACAATTATACCCTTGAATTTCTGAGTTCCTTATTTTCTTTGCCAGTGGTTCTAAATATAATGCAATCAAAGGATGAAGAGGATACCCCTATCTGGTTCCTCTGCTCAAGCAGAAATTATAAGAGAAGAACCCACCCACTTTTTCACCTCTGATCCTGCATATATCCTTATGACATTATAATTTTATTAGGGAATGCAAGCTCTTCCATTGCCCAGCTGCTTACTCTGTCATATGCTTTCTCTGCATCAAGACCCACCAACAACAGTGGTATTTTGTAATATTCTGCATCCCTCTGGATCATCAGTGTTCCGTTAATGTTGTCAGATGCTTGCCTCCTCTTCACAAAACCACAGTGATCTATATCTATCAATTTTGACATCACTTTTACCATTGTTTTAGCCATTATCGAAATAAACACTTTATAATCATGGTTTAGTATTGAAATGACCTGTATGAAGCTGGATTTGATGAATCTTTACCCTCTTTAGGTGTCACTGCTACCACCACTTTCTTCCAGGATATTGGTACTTCTCCTCCTCTTAAAATACTGTTAAACCTTCCAGATATTTATCAGTTTTTTTCCTCCTAACATCCAGACTTCCACAGGAATACCATCTGTTTCGGGACCCTTTCCTCTGGATTCGTTATACATTGCCATTTTTATTTGTCTCTTCCTATCCTAACTGTTAGCAATTGAGCCTCCTCTGCCTCTACCCTTGGCATATTTAATTCTTCCATAAACATTTCAATTTGTACCAGTTCTTGAATTTTCATATTTTTCTGCTTTATGCCAACTTTCATATAATTTCCAAAATATTTCTAATGCTTCTGCAGGATCTCTTGTTCATTTATTTAACATTTGTTTACCAGGAAAGTCCAACTTGGAACGAAGCCAATTTTCAGCAGAGGCGTGGGGAGAAACACTGTGGATGCATATCTTTGTAATGTGGGAGGAAACCAGAGTACCCAGAAAAAACCCACACAAACACAGAGAGGACATGCAGACTCTGCACAAAAGGCACTCCAGCCGAGAATCAAACTAGAGAACCTCTTGCTGTGAGGCAACAACTGTACCGCTGCACCACTGCACCGTCCGTGTCCATTATCTTCCTTGTTATAGGTTCCTTATCTTCCTTGTTATAGGTTCCTTAAGCTTGGAGACAGCCCTTTCTACTTTCTGTTGCCCAAGCTGTTCTAAAAGTCTTTGTGCTCTAGAGTTATCAAAAAACAGTTGCTTAACAGCAATCTTTCTATCCTCCTGCATATTATTGAGATAATCCTTTTCCTGCTTTGAATTCTGCAGTTGCTCCTTTTCTTGTTCTGTGAGATTCCTTCTGTTTTGCAATACGTTAACATGTGTCAGTCCCTCTAAGTAATTCTTACTTGACCATATCTCCCTTTCTTTTATTTCTACCCTTAAAAAATTCCACTTTAATTTTATCCCACTCCTTAATTATATTTTCAGAAAAAATTTCTATGTTCTCTAATAGCTCCTGAATAATTTCCACTACCCACTCCTTAAATTATTTTCTTTTCAAGAGATAGGTGGGAAAGCGCCCGTGTCACATTTTTATTTCATTACCATGTGTTTTTGTTATTATTGGCACATTATCTGAAATAGTTATTGAGTGAGTATCAAAACCTTCAATAAAATGCACATGTTCCTGTGAAATGTAAATTCTGTCTAGCCTAGCCCAGTTTTTGTATCTTGAGGAATAATATGTAAATTCACTCAGAACTCGTAGTACTGAATTCACATCTTCCATGCCAGATATTTTCATAAATTTCTTCAAAAATGTATCTGTCTTATGTTTTCTGTTCTGGGCCCCCTAGGCACATCTTCTCTGTTGCAAATCAAATTCCAGTCCCCACCTATAAGTAATATTCCATACTGAAAGCTGATTATTTTTCCCAGAATTTTCTTAAGCCCCATTATTATAGTAGTTTTAGGTGGAATATAAATACATGCTAGTATAATCCTTCTCCACTGCGAGTAGCCCCTTAGTACTACAAATGTACCATTATTATGTTTGTTATCCTCTTCTATCACTATTGGAGCTCCCCTTGCAATTAATATAAGTACTTATTTTCCTTTGTCCAAAGTATTCCACTGAATAGCCACCCTGAAAACTTTTCTTTATCAAATTCACATGTTCAGTTCTTTCCAAGTGTGTCTCCTGTAGCATAGCTATTTGCACTCCTCATCTTTAATATAGTTCACCACGCTTTCTTTTTTGTATTTATCTGTGAGACCATTGACATTTAAAGACTTTACAGAAAGCCTCATTGTATTAAAAAGTTATTATTCCCACCTTTTATGTATAACATCTTTGTGTTAAATGTCTCATTCCAGCATTTATGTTACATGCATACACTGGCAGGTTGATCTTTTATACAGTTGTTTCTTGTCACATCTTACAAAACTTTGTTTTATTGAAAGCCCTCAAACAAAAAGAAGCACACCCCTAATACCCCTTTAAAATCTATTAACTTAATAATAACACACAAACACTATGTACATCTTCAAATATTGAAGTTTTACCCTCATAATAGGAGCAAATGTTCCAAACTGACAGCCACACTGACGGGTTTGAGTTAACCAAAAAGAAATGTTGTCCATTCTACAACACGTGGTACAGCCTGTGCTTCTACTGACTGCTGTTTGGTTTTGTCTTGTCTTTATAGCTCTCTTGCTGGTAAAACACTTGAATGCTCTCAGATAAAGAGAATTGACTAAGAAATAATGTTACCAGATTGTTTCCTGGAGACATGAGGATGGGATACAGAATTGCTGCTAAGCATACATTTATTTGTTAGACAAAATCCTTATAATAATTAATACCCTCTTTCATTTACTTGCTTTCTCTTAAAACTTGTTACTAGATCAAGTTAAGGGCTTAATCCAGTCGTTCCCCTAAGCAAGAATGAGAAAAGGCACAGACTTTTTTGTTATGCTGTTTTAACCAGACTTTATTTTACATTGCAATGCCTACATTTCTTAAAACTGAACAAGGAGAAAGAGAGAAGGGAGAAAAAAACAGGAACACCTGTTTACATTAGTATTCCCATTTCACTTAAAAATAATGGAGGCAACTTTACTTTATAGCATGCAAAGAAAGTCATGCACTAATGGTACCATTAAGAAAAAAAAGTTTTACTTGCAGTTGACTTTCTCCCTCCTCTTCCCCTCTCCCTAAGAATTTTTCCAAACATTAATGACATGAAGTAGGGCATATGCTTTAGAGTCCCCTATTATTTTCCATTCATATATCAAACTGATTTGTACCAGTGCTTGTGTTGAAAAATGTATTTGTAAAGCTACATGTGTTAAAATGTACAAACAATGGGTCCTGACTGTTTTATAACTGAAATGTATGAGAAGAGGTTAAGCTTGGCTCCAGCTAACTTTGAGAAATAGTAAGAAATTAAATTACTGGGTCTAGGCCATAAAAATAGTATCTCATGGTTTTGAATGAAGCCAGAGACGCAATGTCTGTAAGAAGTATGGTTTATTAGCTCCTGTAGGAAGAATGGAATTGGTTTTATGTCTTCCAGGAGCTGCAGATCTTAGCAAGGCTGTGTGTCTGTGTGTGTGTATTATTGACACCTATGTGCTAAATCCTGACAGCTTCTAGCCAGGGAGGTTGTGTGGGAAACAGAAGTCAGATGACCAGATATGTGATGTCGTTCTGTATGTGTCGTCGTTCTGTAATCTTAGACAGACATTATATATTAATACTAGGGGGGACTGAAGTGTCATTGCAGTCTAAATTTGGGATCTGACAAAGAAGGAAGCCCACTCACATACTTCACCATCTTGCTGTGCACTAGTAAGTGATGAGAGAATAGTAACTCTTTAGATTAGTCATGAAAATTTAGTGAAATGAGTTTAGTACTTTTTTTTGTATTTGTGTAAATCTATTCATCTGTTTTAATATTTCATATGGTTGAAACTCTGGTGTTTATTGTAACTAGATATTTAGTATATTCATGTTCTGATTTATGTATTATTAAATATATATATATATATATATATATATATATATATATATATATATAAACTTTTTATTGTGGCTGGTCCTGTAAAGAATATTTTAACTTTTGAGAGTACTCATATCTGTATATGCTTGGTGACTCTGTGGCCACTCCTGAAAGCCTTACTGCATTGGTCAAACTACCATTCATATTAATATTAATGTCATTCAGTATAAGCAGAAGGGGGCATAGCTATTAAACCTGTGCAAGCCTTTCCTATATATATATATATATATATATATATATATATATATATATATATATATATATATATATATATATATATATATATGTATATGTGTGTGCAAATCAAATCTGTGTGTGTGTCAGCTATTTGAAACGGGGACATGAAGCACTGGTTTTACAGAGAGAGAGTTGTGGAGTACTTGGCTTGGACACTTGGCTGAGGACTTAACTCTGCAGCTGTGCCAGTGGGGAGCCTTATTGGGGACCTGGGGAGAGACAGAGAGAGAAACGAAAGACCCTAGGCTGTGTGTGCTCTTAAGGGAAATTGTGCTTGATGCAGGGAAATTGTGCTTAATGCAGAGAGTTGTATCTGGAAATACTGGGTGTATTCATTTTTGTTCCAGGTGAATGTCCCTCTCCAGTGTCAGTGGTGATGATTGAGGCTCCTTGATTACTGGCCCAGAGTGGGGACATCACAAGTGGAATACATTTACTCCTTTCCTACCTTGTGTATAATAAGTAATCCTTCTCCACAAACATTCTGCTGTCTTCCATTTTTAGTACTTTTTCATTTTGCCACAGTTTTGCTGGAATCAACTCCTCCAACTAGTAAGATTGCATCTTTGCTATTAGAGGTCTAGGTTACTTTCTCGTAGCCAGGTTTGGAGCATAGACACAATGTGTCCATTCAATTAACAGCTCCTGCTTTGGAATACCAGTCTAGTTGCTTATTTGTGCTTTCATAAAATTAATACAGTCTGTCCCTTCTAGCTTCTCTGGTACAGCAGAAAATCTCCGGTTTTCCCTACGTGCTCTGTCTTTTAATTCTGTTATTTTGGAAACATCTCTTCTTGAGCAGTATCATATTCAGCCAGCCTTTTCTTCATTTTGACCTCTGATTTTTGAAGTTTTATTACATCATGTGAATAGCTGTTTAAAGCTTCTTCCATTTTTTCCAGCCTTTTGTTGCTTGAGTTGATTGTAGTCCATTAGTGTTTTGTTTATTTTAATCAGGTTTGTGTGCAGTTGTCGTATACTTTCATCTAGGTTACTGGAAGTCATGTCTGGAGCTTGCACTGATTTTTGCTGAACAGCTGCAGTACTTTTCCCAGTCAGTGTTTTTTCCTCACCTTTTCTAGCTGATTTTCTTTCAGGTCCTCTGCATTTCTTTCTTCCTGTCATCCAGGATTTACCCAGAAATTAAGTCCACTGGCTTTCTGTGCTAAGTTTCAGTTTTCATACTGGGAGAGCTAGAATTAAAGTTAAAGAAAAGCCAGCACTAAACTCCTGGAATCTTCATTTAATGTCCAAATTCAAGACAGCAACATAACATAACCGTACACCAACATGGTTGTACCGGTTTCGGTAAATCCTTCATCAGCAACCAAACATGATGTACAAAATAAAGACAAAAACTAACTTCCTGTCTTGCAACTTATGTAAACTTCATATATATATATATATATATATATATATATAGTGCATCAGTAAAATAGTGCACTAGTTCAAAAATACATGAAATGTGTTACAAATGAACCCAGTTGTCCCAGTTATATAAATGAGTATATAAACCCAAATATAGCAACAAAAATATAACAACAATTATATGAATTGGATGCCTCAAAAATGATCATTCAAGCCAGGGGAAAATAGAGCCCCTAGTTTGATGATCCACATTTTCTCTTTATAAGTGAGTTTATCATGTAGAACATAGGATTGTACATGTCTGTCCTTGATGTGATCAATGACCATAAAACAAAAGTTGCCCATCGGGTATTTAGAAATGTGTTTATATAATGACCTGGACCCCTGTTTGTTTTTAATATCACTAAGATGTTCCCCTATCCTAACTTTAAAAGGACGTGAAGTTTGTCCGACATAGAAAGCTCGACAATTGCACTGGGCCAAATAAATCACCCAAGATGTACTGCAATTGGCAAAACATAATATATCATAAACTTGTGGACAATTTTGTGAAGAAAAAGTCAGACATTTCAACACCCTAGGGCAGTAGGTACAATGACCATATGGATAACATCCAAAAACAGGGCCTGTAAAAAGGTGAGCTTAAGTAATGGAACATGCATCTCTGTAATAAACCTTCTTGTAATGACTAAATCAGTTCTATCTTCTATGGCCCTGCAATATTGGTTGGATAAGGTTAATATCTATAAGCCTGGTTTTAATACCCTCTTGGTATGCATGACTGAACAGGTCCTGATTCACAGTGTGTTCTTTTTTTAAGGACAGATGTTTTTGGCAGACACAGGGCATTGCTATGGGGGCTTCTTTTGCCCCCATTTATGCAGACTTATTTATGGCGTATATGGAGGACCAGGTAATTTATGACATCAGTCACAATATCTACATTAACGAGATGGATATTTGGAGGAGGTATCTTGATGACTGCTGGATGGTGTGGAGAGCTAGTGAGGAATTCCGTTTTGAATTCCTTGAGTATCTAAATGGCAATATATGGCGGATTGAGTTTAAGTTTACATTTTCTAGATCTGAAATTACGTTTTTGGATGTTTTGGTAAAAAGAACGGACACTAACACTCTTGAGAGTGAAATATTTAGAAAATTTCCTCAATTCAATACCTTATTACATGCCACTAGTTTCCACCCCTAGCATGTCATCAAGAACATCCCCAAGTCCCAATTCCTTCGTGTTAGAAGGATTTGTTCCAGTTCCTCCACATACGACCATCACAGGAGGGATCTTATCACCAGGTTTAAAAGTAGGGGTTATGTAGGGGGTGACATCACGAGGGCCAATCAGCAATATAGAACTGATTTATTACTCTATCAAAATCGGGATCATGTCAAGTCTGATTTGCTTAGATTGGTTACAACTTATGGGAGGAATACAGTTGGATTCATGAACATTATCCGTAAGTATTGGTATCTGTTAAAATCAGATAATGTCTTAGAGAAATATGTAGGGGACCGGTGTCATTACTCATTTCGGAAAGGGCGTTCTTTGGGTTCTCTTTTTAGTCATTACAAGAAGGTTTATTACAGAGATACATGTTCCATTACTCAAGCTCACCTTTTTACAGGCCCTATTTTTGGATGTTATCCATGTGGTCATTGTACCTACTGCCCTAGGGTGTTGAAATGTCTGACTTTTTCTTCACAAAATTGTCCACAGGTTTATGATATATTATGTTTTGCCAATTGCAGTACATCTTGGGTGATTTATTTGGCCCAGTGCAATTGTCGAGCTTTCTATGTTGGACAAACTTCACGTCCTTTTAAAGTTAGGATAGGGGAACATCTTAGTGATATTAAAAACAAAAAGGGGTCCAGTTCATTATATAAACACATTTCTAAACACCCCACGGGCAACTTTTGTTTTATGGTCATCGATCACATCAAGGACAGACATGTACAATCCCATGTTCTATATGATTTTATTTATTTATTTATTTTTATTTTACATTTGTTGACCGGGCTAGTCTAGCTGGATACATTTCCATTTTCAGTAGAGGCCCAGGGAGAAAAGCTCCAATAGCAAAATTAGATAATCACTAGAACTATAAGATAAACATAGAAATCATTGTTGTACCATAGTAAATGAAAGAAGTTCAATAAAGATATATATGAAACAATAATAAAAATAGAGGAAAAGTTGGTATTTACACTAGTATAGAAAATCGTAATGGTCATGTGATGAATTCATTTATTGTAATAAAATTGACATAACTTTAGTATACAATTATGGAGTAGATTTTACAGAAATTAGCAGGAAAGGGTCTGCCAATATGTTCAATTGTGAATCACCAGTTCAGTTTTCCTGAAGATTTTAAAGAAAAAATCTGAGAGAGTTTAGTAAGGTGAAGAAATAAGTTAGTGTAAGCAAAGGTTAGTCAGGTTTACAGAATGGACATAACCAGTGAGTTTTAAGGTGTATTTTGAGTTTTTGTTTAAAGAGAGGTATGGAAGATTGATGTTAGTTCAATGGGAAGTAGGTTCCAGTCTTTTCCCACTGTGTTAGAAAAGAGGGAATTTAGTCATTACATGTGTGATTGAATTAATTGCCAGCCTTGTTGTTAATTTTGGTTATGGTAGCTAGAAGCTTGTTAGAAGAGCGTAGTGAATTTAGGTTTTTATAGGGAATTATGAGATTTGATAGAATAGGAGTACTGTTAGTTTGGTAAAATATCTTGTGGGCCATGGTAAGTTGGGAGATTTTCAGAAGGTTTTGAAGTTCAAGCCAGCCTAGCTGCTTTAGATTTTGACAGTGGTGAGTTCGAAAGGGATTATCAGTGGCAAATCTGGCGATGCTGTTGTAGGCATGCTCCAGTTTGACAAGGTTATTCTTTTTGAGGTTAGTGTATATAGGAGAAGCGTATAGAAGAGTAGAAATTAAATGTGAGTGTGCAATTTTGGTTTTGGCTGTTGGAGTTAAGAAAGTTTTGATTCGATATAAGGAGCTTATTTTCCTGTTGACAGTTTTAATAGTATTATTTATGTGACTATCAAATGTAAGATTGTTATCAATAGTAATTCCTAATAGTTTAGTTGTAGAGTCAGGGTGAATGATAATATGATTATTGGAAATAATAGGGAAATCTATTGGGGTGGACTTACTGGTGGGTGTAAAGACAAGGAGCTTGTTTTTTTTAGCACTGAGAAGGAGACAGCGTTTAGTGAACCATGTTTCAACTGTGTTGAATACATTCTGAGTGAGGGAATGTAGTGCAGATGGTGAGCTAGCTGAGCATATTAATGTTGAATCATCTGCATATTGAATGCAGGTGGCGTGTGGGATTGCTACATGCAGGTTGTTAATAAAAAGAGAAAAAAGAAGTGGGCCTAGAAAAGAGCCCTGAGGGACTCCCAGGGTGACAGGTAGAAGGGATGATAGATTATGTTCCCAAAGAACTGCTTGTTGCCTATTGGTTAGGTAGGACCTGAACCATTTAATAGCTAAAGAGTCAAGGGATAAGGATTCCAGAATGTTGATAAGAAGGGTATGGTTGACCATGTCAAATGCTTTGGACAGATCAATAAAGAGTGCTGATGAGAGGATGTTGTTATTTCAATTTTTATTTGACATCTGTAAAGGATAACAGGGCTGTTGTGGTACTATGTGATGGCCTAAAACCGTGCTGGCATTTAGCTATTATGTTATTTTGTGTTAGATGTTTTAAAAGTTGATGATGAATGCATTTTTCCATGATTTTTGCTAATGGTGATGAGTGCTATTGGCCGGTAGTTGGAGTAGTCATTTGAGTTTCCACCTTTGTAAAGGGGAATGATATGGGGGATTTTCCAGATGTTTGGAACATAACCTTCCTTAATGGCTCTGTTTATGAGGATGGATATAGGATAGGAAATTACTTTAGCTGCTTTTTGGAGGTATTCAGAAGGTAAATGGTCAGCAGAAGGGGTACAAGGCTTACGTTTTTGGATGTATTTATAGATGAGAGTGGTAGAGATTGGTTGCATAGAGAAAGCTGGTAGAGTACTGGGTAAGGAAGTGGCAAGGTTTGAGCTAACTTGGGTAAGTTGGCTAGCTAATGTTTGTATGGTATCTGTAAAGAAGCAATTAAAGGCATTGGCAGTTTGATGGGGGGTGTCTGGGTCTGCCTGAAGTGGGGTAGGTGTATGGGAGTGCCCAGGGAAAAAGAGTTTATTTACAGTAGACCAAAACTTTTGGGGGTTATTTTGGTGGTTGTCCTGAAGTTTACAATAGTAGTTTTTTTTTTGTCTAAAAGTATTGCTTTTTTTGTACTATTTCTCAGTTGTTTAAATAGTGGTCGATCAGATATAGTTTTGGTAGCTCTCCACTTTGCCCAGGCTTTATTTCTAAGTAAGATTTTTTTGTTTGGTTTCTTTGGTAAGCCAGGGGGCTGGTTTGGCTTTCATTCTGATGGTTCTTTTGGGTGCATGCTTGTCAAGGATAGAAAGGAATTTAGAGTTTAGATAGTTGACAGCTTCTTCAAGTGGTAGAGATTTTAGAGGGTTCCAGTCACAAGCGCTTAGTTCATTTTGTAATAATGTTGGGTTGAAGTGTTTGTTGATACGTATGATTCTGTTTATAGGGGGGTTAGAGATATCATTTTTATGCCTAAGGATATAGGTTAAAGTATGATCACTAACATCATCAGGTAGAGTTCCTACATTATAAGTTTGTTTTTGCTTATTTATAAGAATCCAGTCTAGGGTGCTCTCTTTATTGTTTGGTTTATTGATTCTTGTAGTAGAGGTGATAGTTTGACTGAATCTATGAAGGTTAATGTGGGAGGAGGGGTTATCAGCTTTAACAGTTTTCCAATCAGTATTAAAATCACCCAATGATAAGCTCACTTATAAAGAGAAAATGTGGATCATCAAACTAGGGGCTCTATTTTCCCCTGGCTTGAATGATCATTTTGAGGCATCCAATTCATATAATTGTTGTTATATTTTTGTTGCTATATTTGGGTTTATATACTCGTTTATATAATTGGGACAACTGGGTTAATTTGTAACACATTTCATGTATTTTTAAACTAGTGCACTATTTTATTGATGCACTAGATGGCGCTCCATGCTTCCTATATGAAGTTTATATAAGTTGCAAGACAGGAAGTTAGTTTTTGTCTTTATTTTGTACATCATGTTTGGTTGCTGATGAAGGATTTACCGAAACCGGTACAACCATGTTGTGTACGGTTATGTTATGTTGCTGTCTTGAATTTGGACATTAACTGAAGATTGCCTGATTCCAGGAGTTTAGTGCTGGCTTTTCTTTTTTAACTTTGGTTTGGTTTTTTTTAAGCTGTGCACCAGCCGTTCGTGCAGGAGGAGGTTTTGGACTTGAGAGCTAGAATTAAGCCGTTACTCAATATGCAGACATCTTGGCAGTCCCTGTAACCCACGGAATCTTGATCTAACCCAGTTTGGATTCATCAAAGGCAGGTAGTGCCGAACCTTTTCGATTTCTTTGAAGAAGTTACTGAAGCAATGGATGAGAGGAGAATTGTGCACACTGTATATCTGTACCTCAGAATGATGTTCAATACCATCCATCACTTGGGTATCCTAGAGACTGTCCAAATTAATGGCAGTTCCTGTGTAACTCATTGGATAACAAACTGGCTCACAAATAGAACCCAGGAAGTTACAGTAGGGTAGCTACATGTCCTTCAAAAAAAATCTGTCATTAGCATTGTAACCCAGTGTTCATTACTTTGGCCACTCCTCTTTGGCATTTCATTCTCAGAGGCCAAAGCTAATGTTAAGGGTTTGTGACTGACCAAGTTTGAAGATAACTGCAATCTTGATGCCATCATGAACTCCCTAGGGGACATCAGGATCTTCCCAGATAACCTGTCCTAAACAAATAGCTGGTGTCAAAACCATGGACTAAAACTAAACACCAAGAAGTATGTAATTGTATCCTACTGCAGTGTGACTTCTCTAAACAAATAGCTGGTGTCAAAACCATGGACTAAAACTAAACACCAAGAAGTATGCAATTGTATCCTACTGCATGTGACTTCATTTAACTATCACATTGACAACACAGCCATAGTTTGGGATCTGAGAACCTATGTTAATAGTAAACTGGCCTTTGATCACCACAAATCCACTATAGTAAAGAAGTCCTTTTCACTGCACAGCATATATCTAAAGTTGTTCCACTGTACTTGTTAGGCCAATCATTGAGTATAATGCCCATTTTATGTACCTGTCCAAACATGTCACAACTGAAATAACCACCACTTTTTCTCAGTAAATAAAATCAAAGACCTAAATCACATAGCCTGTGCACACTGTCTCAAAGCAGCGTCCCTCTTCTCAGTATCATAAGGCCGCCTATGAGGTGACCTCTGCTTCAGCAGACCCTGTTCTGTCCGACTTATTACACATTTGCTTATCAAACGATATTATACACACCCAGTCAGGGGATCTCAGTCTCTCTCGCAAAGTAAATAAAATATGTTGGAGGAATAGGTTTGCATCATAGAGAATGCCACTTCTATGGAACCGGCTTCCACTCCATGTAATAATGCTAAGTACTTCACTTACTCTTTAAATGTGATTTGGATAAATGGATGGGTAACCACAAATTCACCCCCACTGATTTAGTACTTCTGTCCCATATGGATAAGGGAAACTTTTAAATGTCTCAGCATATTCTTATTCAAAAAGTGCCCAGGTCCGCTTGTAGGTAACCACACAGTTTTATTGCACAGAAAAACCAGTCATTAATAGCATTGATACAATAGCAGCAGAATCTCAACCAGATAGCAGCAATATTTCGAACAAGATAGCAGCAAAACCTCAAACTATTTCTGCTGCTATTGTATCACGTTATTAAGTGACTGAATTCTGTTAACTTAACTGTGTGGTTACCTGCTAGTTGGTAGTTTTTTTTTGCACCTTGTTTTGTTTTTGGTTCATATTCTTATTCAAACTATCTCTGGATTATTTATATGCAAAATATAAGGACTAAAATCTACCGTAGGTGTGTTAAGGCTAGGTTTCTTCAGATTCTTACAGATAAAGTATCATACTTCTCAGCTGTACAAATTTTCACAGAATATCCAGATTTGTTGTTTTCTTGGAAATCATTGAGGGTTGAAGTTGGAAAATAATATGACAAACATTTGAGTTTCAGACTTCATACCCTTCAGAAAATTCATGCTAATGCAAAACTTGTTGCTCTTACAAACTTAGAAAAAATGATAGAATAATATTTAAAAATGTTTCCCTATTTTTGGGCCCCCCCCCCATTATTTATGACTTTGTCCAGATCTCTTGCTATAAGAGGTTGAGAGATATGGTGAGTACCTATGAACCTGTGTATGGCAGAGTCTTTCAGTGTGGAGCAATGAGGGCCATGGGCTTGGAATGAGGATATACTTGAGAAGTATGATTGTGTGCGGGTGCACGCATGTGTGTGTGTGTGTGTGTGTGTGTGTGTGTGTGTGTGTGAGCGCACGCTCATGTATAGCTAAATATACATACAACTGAAATACCCACAGAAATACCTCACTAAAAGGGTACAAAGATAAACAAAATGTTCTACATGGACCACCTGAAACCTCTGTCACAATACTGTGTCTGAAAGACTAGGTGACCTGTGTCTGGCATACAAGGCATCCTCTGAACTGATGGGCTTACTGCACCTCAGCACATCAAATGGCCTCAAAATTACTCTCTCCAGGGATTTAAAACCTCTTCTGCAGCATCAACAGAATGGTTTGGAGAGAGAGTTATATCTTGGAGAATATAACACTGCTCTGGAACAGATTCCCCATCCATGTAATACAAAGCTCATCTCTGTCTATATTTAAAAGCAACTTGGATCTATAGATGGGTTACACCAGGATTGCCCCCTGTACTACTGATGGTTATAGGCAGTTCTAAATGCTTTATCCCAAGCATAGGTCCTCTCAAATTATTTACGGTTTGATTCCATTTATTTTCACTAGGGGTAAAATATAATTATCAAACATGGGATGGATAACGCCAATCTAACAACAAATGGAATGGGTTAATTCAAGCACCAACAGGGAAATTATCTAGGGTTAAAATGGCCTACGAGGGCAGCTAGCCTAGTACTTACTGATGAACCCTTATTTTTATATGTAGATAGATACGTATGTATGTGTGTTTTAAATATGTAAGGAAAGATTGATCCACACTGTATTACGCAGAGTCTAATTAGGTAACTAGTATCACTTTGAATGCGGTTAACTTTTTTGTTGCCTCATTTTATACCCTTTTCATTTACTTAAATATATTTATTAATGATAAACTCAGTGCTCTTAAGTTGAACAAAATAATAAAAGTAATGTCTTTTGGCTTTTCCCGGTTAGGGGTCGCCACAGCAGAACTCCAGTCCGCTCATGATTGGCAGTGTATTTTTACGGTGCCGAGTTGCCAGCCTGACACCCAACCTTCAAAGAAGGCATGCCCATTCATGCGCACACCTAACTGCATGTCTTTAACGTCACTCGACCATGGGGAGGACATGCAGACTCCACACACAAGGCGCTCCAGCCGAGAATTGACCAGGAGAACCTCCTGCTGTGAGGCAACAACGCTAACCGCTTCTCCATTGAATGAGCTATGCAATGTTTTATTGACAATGACTATATAGAAGATTATATGTGATGTGTAATGTCTGCAACTGAAAATGTCAATATGGTTTGTTTTCATATTTATAAATATATCATTGTCTATGTCATAAGTGATATTTCATCAAAGATGCTTCTTGTTTAAAAAACAAAAAGTTGTTTGCACTATGGTTTAATTGGCGTTTGCTTTGCTATGCCCTTATGCACATCAGCCTACAAGAAATATAGGTGTGTATACTAGGCTAATTACCAATGGGACTTTTATAAGCCTAGCCATGCAACCCAAATCTATCCAATGGGATGCATGTTAGGGCATGACTTAATGGCTTCTTATGTCCATCAGAGAGACATAGGTGTTAGACCAAGAGTGAATTTCTGATTTCCTATCCACTGGTCCAGGTTATGTTTAAAGTAGAGTTAGGGAAGGACTCTGCTCCACATGGATGAGAAGTATGTTCCAATGAATGGGGAGTCCCTGAGATGTCTGTCCCATCAATGTGTCCTATTAATTTGCAAGCAAAGTTAGTCCTTGGATCTAGTAGTTTTGGTGCCATTTGTTGTACAGATATGCAAAAAGTCTACTAGAGCAAAATTCAAGGATTCTCTGCATGCCAAGCATAAGTCATATTTCGGCAAGACTTTGAGGCATATGCATATGACATTGTGCTGTTGCATACCCCTGGTAAAGTACGTACTGAAGGGGGTATTATACTCAACGACTGGTCTAATGAGGGCTGCGTACAGTGACATGATTATGTCCCTGGACCTAGATGCCATCCCCTTACTTATAGGTTGAGTGACCTAGAATGATTTTCTTACTACCTTAAACACACCAAAAAAAAAAAAACAAACAAACATGGATGGAATACGATGAAAAGCCTGTAATAAATTTAGTGCTTTCGTCCTCTACTCACACAGGACTTACTCAGAGTAAAAAGCCATGTTATGTATTATTAGGCTGAGTATTTTTATATGATCGATTTTTGTTAACATCCTGTATGTTTTAGCTCACACATTTTTATGCATTTGTATGTATTTTATAGTTATATACACTTTTTATCTATATTATGTATGAATTTATTTTCTGAGTTTAGGAATATTCTAGGCTATTTTATGTCTTTAGGGCTGAATATGTATGTTGAGGCTTGTTTCAAAGGAATTTTTAGCCTTTTGTTGTCATTTATTGGTCAATGTATTTTATTACTTGTATACAAGGGGTGTATTTTAATGGCTTTTTTGGAGTATATGTGTTTGTTACCACTCGTGTTTTTGTACCTTAGACACATGTTAGTTGAAAGCTATGCTATCTACATGAGTCCCTGAATCTTTAACTACTGCGTTTACTTTTAGAGGCGTTTTATCAATAATGTAAATTTGCAGTGCACGAGAGAGTTTCTACAATATAACTGTTATATTGTGGTAACACTCTCGTGTACTGCAAACTTTTGTTTGTTTTAAGTTGTTTGTTTGGTTTAGTTCATTTTCACTTATTAATGATGTAGTTTCCCTGGGTGGTCGACTTCCCAAAAGGTACTGTTATGCATTTCTTGGCACTGAGTTTTAAGCCATCACTTTGGCACCAATCATTTATCTGTGTTGGATCTTCCTTAAATGTTAGTATCTTTTTTTTTGGAGGGGGTTGTATGATTGCTCCCAGTTTGCAATCATCTGCAAACTTGTTAAGCCAAAGGCTCTTGAAATTGGAATTGACTTTGGAAACATAGATGCCAGAGAAGAATGGACTTGACACACAGCCCTGGGGAACTCCACTAATGACTGGCCTCTTTGTGGAGGTGGTTTCTCCAGTGCTAACTTTGTGGTCCTGTCTGTGAGCCAGCTGGCTGTCCAGCTAGTTACGTAGGGGGTTTATGCCTAATTCCATGAGTCTGTCTGCAATACACGAGTGGAGTATTGTATCAAATACTATGGCTAGTTCAAGGTAGGCAGTATTCACCATTTTGCCCTCATCCATTGCCTTGCTGACCTTCTTAAAGAAATCCACAATGTTTAATAAGCATGACCTGCCTTTGATTAAACCAAACTGTATTGGGTCCAGTGTCTGAAGGTTTTCTATGTCATTGTTGATCATTAAAATAATAAATCCAAAACTTGGAAACATAGGGTTGAGTCAAAGTAAAAGCACTTTATTCCAAACCAACTCACAAAGCGTTTGGTATACTGATGAAGGGAGTATCCCGAAAGCTTTGTGAGTTGGTTTGGAATAAAGTGCTTTTACTTTGACTCAACTCTGCATTTCCAGGTTTTGGATTTATTATTTGATAGCTTCTTCAGTTTTCCTGAACCTGGTTTACCTATGTGCTGTTCTCTTTAGTTTGTCATTGTTAATCATTCCCATGATAATTCTTTCCGTTGCTTTGCATCTGAGACGTCAGTCTAATGGATCTGTAGTTTCTGTGATACGTTGATGGTCTGTCCTTGTGCAGAGGGATAACCACTGTAGTCTTCCATGTATGTGGCACAAAGCCTGTGGTTCAGTAGTGATGCCGGTGGCCGTTGTAGGCTTTATTTCAGGTTATTTAGGAGGTATCCTGGGATATTATCTGGTCCCATCTAAGCTGTATTCTTGCTTTAGAGAGAGCATCTAAGATCTACTCTCTATTGGTAGGTGGAGGGGTTATATTAAACGGTATTTCCTGAAGGGGTAGCTCAGGGTGAGAAGGGGTTAAAGTTGTAACTGAAATTGTTAGCTAGACGATTTTCTGTTATCTCCCAGTTCCATGAATGTGGCTCCATTTACCAACAGTTCGCCAAAACTGCCGTGTGCTACCTTTGAGGTTTCAGACACAGATAAAGAAGACCTTATGGTTGTCCTTGGCCTGGGACACTATTTTTACCTCAAAATTTGCTTTGTTAGACTTAGTCTTCTTAGTTGTCTATTAAATTTGACGAGAGAGTTTTTTTCTTTTTTTTTTTTTTTTTTTTTTTTTTTAGTGTTACACTTCCTAATTTTAGATATGACTCTTTCTTTTGTTTCTTCAGCTGTTTAATTTTGGATTCAGCCAGGGAGCTGTGTTTTTTGTTAGTTTTGGGCTTACTTCTGGTAAGCACAGCAGCATCTCTGCAGTTATTGTTATGGCAGTTTAGAGCTTCTATGAATAATTCTACACAGGCTCTTGTGTTAGCTGGGTTTGGAGGGTCTTGTACTTTTGACAGTGTACCACTTAATAAAATGTAGTTTCCCTTGGAGTAGTTTCTGACTGTTACAAGGTTTGCTGGGGTTGGAGAACTGATTTTTATTTCCAAGTGAGACTGCTTTGTGATCCAACCATACCAGAGAGGACATGCCACCGGGGGGCAGTGTTCTCCAATATTTATGAGTACCATAGCTAATATGTTTGTACTTCAAGTAGATGTATGCACTAACTGGTTCAGGGTGTTTGTGTTTTATAAAGTCCAGGAAAATCTGCACCTGCAAATCTGGGAATGTGTAGGATTCCAAGTTTATAGAGGGATAATTAAAGTGTTCCCATGAGTATGGTGTTTGTTTGTGTCTTTCGGCTTTTCCCGGTTAGGGGTCGCCACAGCGGAACTCCGGTCCGCTAATGATTGGTAGTGGATTTTTACATACCGGGTTACCAGCCCTGATGCACAACCTTCAACGAAGGCATGCCCCATTCACGTATGCCTCCACACAGAAGACGCTCTAGCTGAGAATCGAACGGGACGTCTTGCTATGAGGCGACAACGCTACCGCAGCACCACCACCGCAGAAGATTTGTTTGAATGGTGAGTGTCTCCAATAGGTCTAAATATGAACTATGGGTTTAATTGGGCATAGAGGGGGACCTGTAGCTTGCTAGGATATTGTATGCGACTTTGTCTTTGGTAATCTGGATATGGATGGACTCCAGTACATCATATTTTAATTAACCTAGAGATAGGCAGATCTAGATGCATCTACCTTTAGTCCCTCTCGGCAGTTACTGGTCTAAATGTGTGGAGAGCCCTGAAGCGTTGCACTGTCAGGGTACTCTCTGCAGCTTTAATCCATGTTTTGGTAAATGCACAGATTTCTGCATTCAACAAGGTTAGGAAAGCTTAGAGGGAGTGGAGCATATTGTTAAAATCCTAGCACTGAGCAATAACATCTTTAGACTTCCTTGGATAGATTTTGCAGTGTTGAAAGGTTTGTTAATTTGGCATTGCCTAAAAAAGACTCTCAGAGAGGACAATGTTTTAACCAATATTTGAAAGCCTAGTGGGGATAGGTACAGACCATCTTTGGCAAAGCAGTGTGATCTGTTTACCATGTCCTGTCACACTGTCAAAATGTTGTGTCCCCCTAGAATAGCACCAAACACTAGGCCAATTATTAAAGTTAATCATCTTCTGTTCATATTGTGGCATCATCCTTGGTGAAGGTAGAATGCAGGTCAGTATTAGACACATACCATCCTGTGACATATAGTCTAAGATCTCCATAATGTCTCTCTTCATATAGTCTTTTACAACCACATGGACTATGACTGAATCATACTGGTACTTGTGGTGCAGTGACTGGAGTGCATGCATAACTTGGTGGATCCTGGCCTCTGATAGGCAACTAACCTTTACCTTTTTCTTGTTCAGCCTAGTGAGTGGGGCATCGGTATGTCATACAGTGCTGGACCCTATGACTGGAGTCCTAGGTGTAATGTATTGGCTTGTCTTGTGTGCTTGGTAGTTGAGACTGCACTGGGTGTGGCAGTATGTGCAGTGTTAGGTGTTTCTGTTGAGTGCAATCTGTTTTGCTGAGGATAATGTTTGCAGGTGGAATGTCTGGGAGGTCTTGGGTTTTGGGAAGATTGCATTTAAGTGCCTCAGCATAAATAGGTCTCTCTGTGGGGTACATACTATATGCTGTAGGTGTAGTGTGTTTGTTTTTGACAACCAGATTGTTGTTATGAGTGTTTGTACACAATACCATTGCCTCTAGAGACATTGTGTATCTACATCTCTGCCATACTGCATTTTTCTTTGAGGGTTAAACGATTGCCAATGAACATTAGACAATTGTTACATTGTGATAATATACCCATATCTAGCAGTTTTCTTAGCATTAAGAGTATTCGGAGATGCCTGTCATGAGGAATCCTGCAGATATGTTTAAACAGCTTAACTGTAGATTGATACCCACATGCACATGTCTGTGTGCGTGCGCACACACACACGCGCACACAGTCACATGAGCAGATTGCTTCTGCAGACTAGCAGAGCAAATAATGATCCTAAAGTTGTCTGTACATCTCCTTGTGCAGACAAGTTTGTCTTCCTGATGTATGTCTTCTTCCAGACAGTGTCAGTTGAGCAGCAACTCATTGCCAAGAATTTCAAGAACTGGCATTTATCTTTTACAGCCAAAGAGCTGTTTGTATCCCAAGGGAATGCACAGTCGCCCATGTTCTGAGCTAAAGCATGTATCTTGTTATGATCTGCTTATTCCTCCGATCCTTATGATTCAAAATGTCCATTGAAGTGGCCAGATTAATATTCTAACTACTGTGTCCTAGACAGTTCTATTCTCCAATCTCATCTTTTCCTTTGATTTTCCCCATGTGTAGGACCTTCTTCTTTAGTAAAAAAGTGAAGCTCTTTGTCTCTTGATGGTGTCTGTTCAAGTCATAACATGTGGATTGACGTTAGTAAGGCATCGATCTCTTCACAAGTAAAAGTTGTCCTCCAAGGAGGCTTTCTGCTGTTAAATTCTGTTTGATAAAATGAAAGAGATGTCTTATTGGTGCTGTGAGTGAGTCTTAGTACTGCTTCAAGTACAGCTTCCTAAGGTCTTGGACAGTTTGTTTCATTTGATTTATAAGGGCAGAATGTATTCATTATTTAAGATATATTACACAACCTTGTTGGCATGCCTTCCTTGGTATTCTTTATATTCCTGGCTCACAGCAAAGTTATTTCCCAGAGGAGTGGACGTGATAACCTCCCTGGGGGCACTTGATTCCAAAACAGGACTTAAGTTTTGTCCTATAAATTTTGAAACCTTCCTTTGGGTCAGTTTATTCAGTTTCACTAAAATGTCTGTCGTGGGAAAAACAATTTGTGGCAATCAACTCAACAAAAAGGTTTTCAGAAGTTTAAGCCTTTGTGGTGTTTACTCCTCCTGTATGCCTGAGAACTTGTCAGACATTGTCTTGAACCAGATGATTAATCTCCCTTTTTTCTGTCTTCTACAGGAATCATTGGTTCACTTGTACTACTAAGATCAACAATTTTAAGTCAGATCAAGTTTTTGCTTTCACTGCATCAAATAGTGTGGAAGCTTCAGTGGTTTCCAAGCTGTTATGGATTCTTAAATTTAAAATGCTTTTTCATAAACCTAGTACATCTGTTTCTCACTAACCAATCTTGTGTGCCAAAGATACCTTCACATATTTCCTTGAACAAAAGCATTTAGCTTCCTTCTTTCTGCCATAATCCACAAGATATAGTTTTGCATGTGTTAACAAAACTAATGGCAGGAAGTTTGCTCACGTTTGTTTCCTTTGCACCAAACGTTTTTGATCCCTTAGTAGATGAGCACACTGTTTATAGCTAGATTGCTGATATTTTGTTACATGTCCATGGGAAAACTGGTTCTGGGATCCATAGGTCTGTTCTGCATGTGCCGTGGTTGTGTACGCTGTTTTATCTGAGAGTCTTCTCTGTTGGGGTTTGCATCTGCAATGGTACACACCTTTTAATCAATGCAGACTGCCTTGCATCTCCAAAACCAGAGGTGGTTTTGATATAGTGGCTGTCCAAGGAATGATAGCTAGAACCATTACCTGGTTTATGAATATACAGCTTCTTAATCTTCCTGGATAGGCAGTGTGGAAATGCTGACACTGGAATGGAATATAATCAAATGTAATATATGATGTAATATAATACAATAGAATATAGTTTTGTGATCACCACACCATAGCAGTAGGTGTTTGAATTGTCCTTGTGTGCATGTTGTATTCCTGACTTCATTTTTCTATTTTTTTTTTTTATTTGTTAACCAGGGAAAGGGGCTGCTCTAAAGACCCTTTATAGCCAAGAGATGGGGACAAGGCCCAAACAGCAAATCACAGTGTGTATCATGTATACATTTTTCATATAGTTAAATACATTTACAACACCTTTATTTTTAGTATAATACATTCAGTATGTATACAGAAAATATGACTGGGCTATTGTGGTTTCATGGAAGACAGTGAAGTAGCTAACAATTAACATTGGGTACTCATGTGGTTAAGTATCCATTTCACCTAAATAATACCGTATTTGAGCATAAAATGGCAGTGTTGTCAAGGGCATTACGGAGACAGAAAACTTAATGTCTGACTATAACTTTAGAAAGAACGTGCTAACCATTGTTGCCGTAACAGTCCCATTTGTGTTCTGATGCTGGATGTGCTGACAGTTTGGCTTTAAATTCATCAAGTTTCTTCTCTCTTCAAATATGAATGGGCAAGCAATTTGAAGATGTCTTCTGGGAAGGCTGTTAAACCTGATGATTTTATAAAGACTGGTACAGCTTGTAGTAATGCTATTTGGTGACTAGATCTTAATGGGTAATCAGAGAAAAAATAGTTATTGCTTTAGTGGTGGGCATTGCTGTGGACTCATCTGAAAATAAACAGCCTGCCTTTTCTAGACAAGAGGCAGTGATGTTCCAAATGTTCTGAGAATGAAGTAAACCTGTATATTTTTTCAGAGTACTCTGAAGCAGTTTAGTATGTCTGTGGATTTTAGTGCTTGTAATAGCAGGACATGCTTTGTATTTGGTATCAGATCACTGATTCCTGCCACTCTTTTTGACTGCAGAGTCTGATAACTGGCAGCTTTTATATAAAAAAAAAAAAACTTTAGAGTCTTAGCTCTGTCTGTTTTTTTTTTTTTTTTTGGCATTTTAAAAGACGGTCTAGCATCTAGTCATAAACCCAAGTATCTACAATCTTGTGTTCCAGCAATGACATTCTTAGGAGGCCTGTATGTTTTAACTCTGGTGCTTTTTCAAGTGTTGTGGCTGTAGCAGATAGCACAAAGGATGTTTTCCCATGCAGTATTTAATCCTAGTACTTTTTCTGAATCTCTTTACTGTACTAAATATCAGTAAGGAAATCCTTATCAATTACCTTTATTTACCTTTTCCCTATTTTTTTTTTTTTACATGAAGTTGGTGTGTTGCTTCAACTGTCGAAATCTCTCTCTCAGTTCATTGCTAATCTCTTAGCTTCCTTGACGGTCACACCTGACTACTGCAGGTCTTTTCTCACACAATCCTTCATGTCTTGGCTTGGCAATTCTCACTTCATCTTGCCGCCTTCTACTTTGCTCCCAAATTTTCTTCACCAAATCATCACCTGGTTTCTTGCACAGGTGCCCAGACAGTCATGCTCTATTCTGTAGAATGCTTATTCTCCAGTCATCTGGAATATGCCTTTCTCTCTAAATCGGTATGAAGTACCCTCAAGAACATTTCTGCCCTAATTCACCCACCATCTTTATCATATCTGTCGTGCCTTCATCTGCTCCTGCTGTTTTGTTCTGATTTAATTTTCCTTGATGGTGGTGATGTTCTTTTAGGGTGAGTTCTTTTTTCATAATAGGTTGTGCATGGGACAGTTCAGCTTCTATGGGTTTTCTCCAGAACATTTTAAAGCTGCTAGAAATAATCGTTCCATCTTCTTTGATGCTCTATGGACTGGTGATTCACTTTCCAGTAGCTAATATAGTCTAATACCTTATTTGATACTGTGACTGCTTGCCCAATTGCCTTGTTAGCCATATAGTATTCCTTCATAGCGTGGTCTGACTTTTCTGTCTTCCACTACTTCCTGCACTCTTTGATAACTTCCTGGACTTCTGTATGTTACCATCAGATTTCCTTATGCCTTATTTCCATACCTGCTAAGACACACATCTATTCCATAGTCTTTACACAATGCTGTTTTGAGACTATGCCATTCTTCAACTCCACCGATTTTCTCTTCCTGAGGTGCTACTGCTAGAGTCCTGAGTGTTTCTTAATTCTTGTGCTTTTTAACCAGTGCTCTTCCAGCCCTTCTGCCTAGTCTCTGTTGAGATTAGTACCTTCTCTAATTACTACTTCCAGCTGATTGTGGGCATTAGAGGTTTATGCTGTGGGACAACTGTTTCACTTGGCATGATGTTACAATCTTTGATTCTACCCTCATTGCCTTTTCCTTACTAGATGGAAGTCTACCTGAGTTGCAGGTTGACCATTCTTGTATGTGATCTTGTGACTGTCTCTCTTGGTGAACCATGTATAGGCCATCTTCAAGCCATCTGCCAGCTAGAAGTATAGAATGGCCTCTCCTCTTTTTATCTGTTGCCCCACCGATGTGGTCCTAGGCAGGTCTAATACCCTGTTCTGTTTGCCCCTATATGATCCTTCAGGTCCTCCAGTTAACATGACTCATGTTGTCCTGCTTTATCTAGTAGGTCCTGCAACTGCTGCCTGAATGTGCTCTTCTTTGCCATCACGCATTTAGGTACCATCCCTCATTGTTTTCAGGAGACTTTCCTCCAGATAATTTCTTGTCTGTCCTTCCCACTGAGTAGTATACTCTGTCCCTAGCCAAATGTATTTGTTGCACTGCCCTTCCACCTTGTCTTCTGTATACAGAGGATGTCCAGTGTCCTCCTCACCATCATGTTGTGTACTTCTAAGCTGTACCCTATCATAGAACCTTTATTCAGTGTAGCATTCCTTAGTTTATTTTTGTCAGGTTTGTTGCTATTACATCCATCTGTGGCACAACAGTGCTGTCCCAGGTAACCTTAACTGGACGCAAGTCAACTAGTAGCTTATTGACCCATGGCTGCTGGGCTTTATAGAAAGCATACACTAGCCAATAGGGCCATATAAAGCCCTCCCACCATTAGCATGGGTCCCTGGGCTAGGTCAGCGTAAGCCAGATCCTCAACTTGCTTATCACCAGCAAATACGTATACCTTTTTTGGTGACATTAGCCATCATGCACAGTCTGTGATCTGTGTTCTCCCATCTAAAGGGGATCGTTCACCATAGTCAATGCCTAAAGCAGTTTGCCTACAAAACTCTTCCTCCAGTAAGTACCACCTCAAGTTTGTGTTGCTGCCTACAACTTGGTTCAGTTTTGGATGCATTCTATTAGCATACCTCTCAAGTTCAAACTTGAGGAGGAAACAGACAGCATATTTTTGGGAGAAACCGCACAGAGACACTGGAAGAATGTGCACACAGGCAGAGGCCTGAGCAGAGGGTTTGATCCTGAAAACTAGAAAGGTCCAATACTGGTCACTGAAAAGTGAGAGTCTGAGTAGTGAGCCTTGTGGAGCATTAGTTTAGGAAATGGTCTGCTATAAAGTTTGACTACATTGAACCACTTGTAAGGTAGTTGTAAATCCATTGCATAGGTTCATCATGTAACCTGATTTCTTCAAATTTAAAAAGATGGAATACTTGAGTGTTTCAAAATCTCACTTCAGCACATAGGTGCCAACTCTGTAAGTAGACTTTTTTTTTTCACATTTTGAATAGTAGCACTGTATATGACTGAGATGGTCCTACAGTCTTTTCTGAATCCGTGTTAAGATTGTGATATAAGGGCATATTTGTCAGTGTTCTTGCAGTAGTTTGTAAATGGTTCTTTCTAAAAATCATCTCTAGAGACGTAGGTCTGAAGTCCTTCGAGGACTGTAGGTTCTTCATTTTTGGTAAGGGGAAAATGTTGCATGTTTGAAGGCTGGCTGTACAGCTCTTGTTGATAGGGGTACATTAACAGTACATGCTAGAGATTTTGCTCTAACAGGAGCTGCCAACTGAGTAGACTTGGATAGATTTTTGCATGTGTCTTAACTTTGTCTGGCAGGGCTTTTAAGATACTGTCTTATTACCACAGTTCCATTCCTAATTGCTGTTTATTCTTAGCCTTCATACTGTATTGCAGAGAAAATATGTTTGTGCTGAAAGTACTTTGGTCCTGTTGAGGCTGTGCTCAGCCACCATGGCAGTAGGGAAAATTAAGCTGTTAATAAAAAAAAGATTAATGGCATGAGAACAGTGTGCAGTAACTACATGTATCGAATGGGGACTGAGACCTTTAGAACTATATGTACCCTGAGGCTGGCTATTTAGCATTTACGAGTGTCCGCTTTTTTGTAAAGAAAAGACCCTAATGTTAGGTGCACAGAGACAGAGGCAATATTGGGAGCACAGTTAAGAGCGTTGGGAAAGAGATGGTACTGGAAGCATGGTTAGGAGCATAGGGACAGAGACAGCTGAAGGGCAGCAGGAGACATGCCAGGAATAAAAATGTGTCACAGCATGGACTTTAGATAGCTTTCAAGTAAGGGCATGTCATCCTTGGCCTTTATGATCTGGGTTATCCAAGGATAGATTATTTAAGCAGCATTTTCTAGCCTTCTAAGTTACATTGCATTACTGATTGGGACAAGAACTGCCGACAGAATTAACTTTAACCTGTCCTGGTACTTTATCTTGAAGGCAGAGGTGATTAAGTTGTGTATGGAGCAGCTCTCATAGGAGGCCTTCAGGGTTCTGGCTGATTATGTTTGCAAATATCAGATACTGTTATCAAAGTACCAAGGGAGACTGACTGTATTTTCCATCCCCCAAAGAGTGATCCTTGTGACTGAAGACTCCCAAAATTATGTACTGTGTGTTGCTGCTCTGAAAAGGAGTTTTAGACCCCATTTGTCTTCTGTGCAGTCTTCAGGCAGTGAATCTAAGTCTGCAGACAGGTCTGAAAAGTATGCATTTATATCCTGCACTTTGCCCATGGGGATACTAAGCTATCTTACCCTGATGCTATATTTTCAGTGAAACTTCTTGAATGAAATGCGACAGTATGTGAACAGCATGTCTGACAACTCCACTGCAGGTCTTCATTGTGTATACTTTAAGCAGCCTTGTGGTATGGGTCGTGTACAATACTACAGGTGGAGTTGCCATGGAGACAGAATCTGGACTAGTTATACTTCAGCACTTCTGGCTCTGTCTTTATGCTGTAGGCATCAGCACATACTTTATACACTCTCAGACTCCCCTTTTAAAGGACTTTTGCTGTTTAGACCCCAAGTATGAGTATATAAAAAAAAATCATTGAAGGACAAGGGTGAGGTGGAGGAGGAGTGAGATTTCACCATCAACAGACCCCCTTCAGTAGGGTGCAGAGTAATTGGAGACATTGACTACACATCATCCTACAGTCCCAACAGACTTCTCATAATGGTTTTTGTAGCTAGTTCTGATTACAGATCCCACCACTGTGGTGATTACCCATAACTTTCATTTACCGGTTTTAATTATTTTTAGGAAGAAGAAACTGGCAGCAGAGCAATTTTGTATGTTAAAAATTACTACTTAGTTCAATACTTGGAAAAAAAATAGGGGAATATTAAAGACAAGTATGTTTTGGTATCCTTTAAGTTTGGAAACAGAGTAGAAATGGCAGTAGCATTAAGGTGTCAGGATGGCCTGAAGTATGACATAGATATTTGGTACCTTAAGCTCCAACAACTTCCATGGAATAGGCAGTTTGTTTTAAATACATTTAAGATGGCAAGAAATGTGAGGAATGATTCCCATTATTGAAATATCCACTTTGAGAGTACAGGGAAAAGCTGGCCACATTTAAAGTTTTGATGAGCAAGAACATGTAAAAGTAGGAGAATTTGCAACTGAGGACATTGTAAAGCCTCAGATTTCAAGATTACCCTTTAGTTAGGTCCAGCCCTGGTGCAGAGGGATAAAGCCCTTACAGTGCCTCAGATGATCCATTTTAGACTACCAGTACTGATGTTGGAGTGAGTGGCAGATGCAACTGACCTGTCCTGTGGGGAAGGAGGCAGCCATGTGTCTCTCTCTGTCTCTCTCTCTCTCTCTGTAGTAGCAGTGTTAAGAGCCTTGCAGACTCCATGCTATAAGCAGCTTATCTCTTGGTTGAGTGGTTGGGCACATAAGAAAGTGCACATGCACCTCATGAAAGCAGCATCTGCAGAGCTCACAAAACTGCTGTGGAGTGGTTAGTACTAGGGCACATTCCCCAACAGCAGTATGGTGCTGCACCAGTGTCTCTGGCCCTGGAACTGGGACAGTGAACAAGAAAAGGAACCGGTGGCACCTTGGAAAAAAAATCCTTAAGTTATACAAATAGAACGTTCACATGAAATGCTAGTCTGGGATAATTTTTAAGATAAGGTTTTCTTGAATAGTTTAGGTCCTGAAAATTAGAAACTGGGGAATTATTTCTGCCATTACTAGTTTCATAGTTTAGTACTAGGCTATCTGCCCTGGGGCATTTGTAAGCCTAGCCATAGTGATGTGGCTTTCGCCACCCCATGAAATGGTACAAAAATGTACAGAATAGATTTAGAATACTGTGCCTCTGTCTAGTAGTGACACAGTGAAGGTCCCCTTATATAAGAGAATTAGTTTACTATGCCCCTGTCTAGTAGTGACACAGATGTGACCCCTGGGGTAAACTTACGATCTCCCATCCACTCATCAAGATTTCTTTTGAAGAGAGTTAGTGAGGGGCTCTGCCTAACATGAACTGGGATTCTGTTCCAGAGCATGGGAAGCCTCTGGGTTATGAATCTATCCCTCCAGCATGTCCTATTCATACTTGTGCCGAGGTTAGCTCTTGTGGTTCTGATGGATTTGGATTTTTTGAGGTGGAGCATGTCCATCAGTTCCTGATTGGACATGGCCTTGTACGTCAGGCACAGATCACCTCTGAGCAGACGGTATGCCACTGAATAGAGCTGGAGTTTCTTTAGTCTGGCAGAATAAGACATATGTTGGAGACCCTTGATCCTCTTGGTGAGGTACTTTTGTGGTCTCTCCAGCTGTTGCAAATGCCGGGTGAGGTACATATCAAATGGGGCATTGTACTCAATCATGGGTCTGATGAGGGAGGAGTATAGGGGTACAATAACATCCTTGGATCTGGATGTGAATCCCTTCATGATAAGGTGTGCAAGGTAGAATGTCTTTCTAACCACTTTGGCAACGTGGGTGTCAAATGAGAGGTCACTGTCGACTTGGGTCCCTAGGTCTCTGATTACTTTTTCCGTACTCAGTGGGTTGCTGTCTATGTGATAATTTGTGGGTACTTTGTTTTTCCCAAAGGGGATGACTATACATTTTTTGGCATTTAGTTTAAGGCCATGACTCCGGCACCAGTTGTCCGTTTCTGTGAGGCCTTTTTGTAGGATGTATGTGTCCGCTGGTGTATCGACTATGGCACCTAGTTTGCAGTCATCTGCGAACTTTGTCAGCCACAACCTTCCCATGTTTGCTTTAACATCTGAGAAATAAATGCCGAACAAGAGGGGTCCCAGGACAGATCCCTGTGGGACACCACTTGTGACTGGCTTTGAGTCTGACATTGCTCCAGCGATTTTAACTTTATGGGTTCTGTCCTTTAGCCAGTTTGCAACCCATCTAGTGATATAAGGGTTTACATTTAAGCTGTTGAGCTTATCTATGATGCCTGAGTGGGGTATTGTGTCTAAGGCCTTAGCCAAGTCCAGGTAGGCTGTATGGACTGCTTTGCCCTCATCAATGGCTCTAGTGACTGTTTCGAAAAAGTCAACCAGGTTCAAAAGGCAGGATCTGCCCTTTACAGAGCCGAACTGGGTGGGATCAAGTGTCTGTAGGTCCCCAATGTCTCTGTTTATGAGTTCCATAATGATTCTTTCCATAGCTTTGCAGACCAGGCTGGTTAAGCTTATGGGGCGGTAGTTCCCAGGGTCTGTAGAGGTACCCCCTTTGTGGAGTGGGACCACTGTTGCTGTACGCCAGTGTTCAGGTACATATCCTGTAGTAAGGCTAAGGTTAAATAGCATTTTTATGTGCGGGTTTAGCTCATCTTGGAGTTCACGTAGCACGCAACCTGGGATACCGTCAGGTCCCATTGATGCTGTGTTCTTAGCTTTGCTGAGGGCTGCTCTCACCTGGACATCTGAGATGACAGGGAGATTACATTCAGCTGGGATAAGTATTTCTTCTTTTGGGGGTGAGGGAGGGGAAAATTTTGCACTGAACCTGTCAGCCAGAATGTTGGCAATATCTGTGGGTTCAGTGTATTTTTTGTTGTTGTGAACTAACTCTGAGCATATCTGAGGGTTTCTGCCCAGGTTTCTAACATAGCTGAAGAAGGCTTTGTGGTTATCTTTAGTGTCCTTAGCGATTTTTCTCTCAAAGTTGGCCTTGGATGTTTTTATGAGAGAACGTAGTTTTCTGCTAGTGTTGATCAGAGATGTCTTCCCTTTATGGGATTTTGCTCTGTCGTGCAGTAGCTTCCTTCTTTTGTTATACAATTTGTTAATGGCTGAGGTCCACCAGACAGGACGCTTGCCTTTGGTGGAGAGGGTTTTGAATTTATTTGGGATTGCATGATCCATGCATTCTTGGAGATGTCCATAGAAAGCATTTGTGAAGGATTCAGCATTGTGGGATGTGGTATCCGCTGGCCCAGTGGGTTTAAAGGATACCATCTCAGTCTTAAGAAGAGTGAAGTCTGCTTTTGAGAAGTTTTTCACTGTGGTCTTTTGTGCTGGGGGTGGAGGTGGGATATGTATATCCAGGGTGATTAGTTTGTGGTCATATCTCACTAGTGAGGGGTATACCTCCAGTGTGGAGCATTTTGTCCCCATGTTTGTGATGATCAGGTCTAGTATATTATCTCCCCTAGTGGGAGAGGTGACTAGTTGTTCCAGTGCATTTGAATTTATGAATTCTAGGAACCTTTGGGCTAGGGTGTTAGGGCTAGAATAATGTACCCAATCTATGTTAGGGTAGTTGAAGTCTCCCAGTATGATGGTATTTTGTGATACATTCATATCCTCCAATGTCTTCAGGAAGGCTGAGTGGGGTTCCTGAGATTGGGAGGGTGGTCTGTAACATGCTACCAGTTGTATAGCAGTTTTGCCTATGGTTAGTTGCACCTGTATGATCTCCGATGCTTCATGTGTTGCTACTAACCTGGAGGTGTGGGTGTCCTTGATGAATATGAACACTGCCCCTCCCTTTGTGGTTCGGCGCGGGTTTTGGGGCCGAAAAGCATGATACGAGGTATAGAGCCTGGTAGTGCTGGGGTGCTCTCAGGAGCCTTGAACCAGGTTTCAGTTACTGCAAAGACGTCGATGTTCTCCATACTGAGGAGTGCATCAAGTGCCTGCATCTTGAGATTTAGACTTCTGGCATTGAGCAGCATTACCCTTAGTTTTTTTCCATTTTTGTTTTCTAAGGAGGTGGGTTTGTCTTTTGAGCCTTGCCTAAAAAAGGCACTATGGGAGTGGCAAGAGCCTTAGCCAGTATCCGGAAGCCCAGTGGTGACAGGTGCAAGCCGTCCCTTGCGAAGCAGCGTGGCTTGCCCAACATGTCATCCCAAGCAGACAGACATTGGATCCCCTTAGAATGACACCAGTACTTGAGCCAATTATTAAAGCTGATCATCTTGTCTTTGTATTGTGGCATCATTCTTGGTGAGGGCAAGATGCTGCTCAGGGTCATGGTCATACCAGCCTGGGCTACATAGTCAGAGAGATCCTCTGTCTCTTTTCATGTAGTCCAGGGAGGTACGTCTCAGGTCATTCACACCAGCATGGACAATGACGGAGTCATATTTGTACTTGCTTTGGAGTGACCTGAGTGCGTGTGTTATGTGGTGGATCCTAGCTCCCGATAGGCAGCTCACAGTCACCCTCTCCTTGTTCAGCCTGGTAAGCGGGACATCAGTGTGTCTGACTATAGCGTCACCTATTACTAGTGTATCAGGCATGGTGTTTGGCCTTAAGGGCTGTGATTGATTGAAACACTGATTTATTGAAGTATGTGTTGCATGTGTTTTGTTTTGAGGTGGTAGATTTTTGGATGTCTGCTTTGGGAGCCTCTGTTGTTTTGGTAAGTTCTTTTATTAGAGCCTCCGAGTATGTCTTTGTGTTTTTATGTGTTTGGTTTGCAGTTGTGGTAGGTCTATATGGGACTGGGTTTGTTGTGTGTGTGGTTACCATCTCCTCCTGTCTGGTCATGCCAGCCCTGAGTTGAGAGAGCTCGGCCTCCAGTTTGGCTATATAGTTGCATCTCTCGCATGTATTTGTGTTTGTTGGGAGGAGGAGAGGGTTGTCTGTGTACATGAGACAATTGTAGCATTGTCTCAAGATACCCAGATTAACCAGCTGAACTGGAGAGGACGCCAGTAATCTACCATTCGACATGCTAGAACAGTATAAGGGAGTGCTGTGCCTTTAAGGGAAGTGGATATTCACAGGGGTGGTAGGTGGATGTAGTGCTTACTTAGTATGAGAGTGCTTACTTAGTAGAGAAGTTTTGAGAACAAGTGCTAGGCTTATAATATAGCGAGTAATCTAATTATACTAACAGTAGAGCTTCCTTAAGGGAAAATTTGAAGAGCAGACTTGGCGGAGCCAGAAGAAGTTTAACCTTGTTTGACAGGCGCTGCGCTGTGCGCACAATCATTTTAAACAGGGAACTTCAAAAGAGCTAGAAATTGTAAAATGCCTTTTATTATGTGGGATTTTCTTAGGTAGTGCCCGAGCCACTGGTCATACGTGGGTCACATTCAAGCCTTCATCCCTCTACACCACAGAGCCTGGGTGCGTGTCTTTTCCTAAGTAACGGCATAAGTCTGTAAGATCAATTCCTGTGGCGAACTATTTCACTTCTTGTCTTTGAGTTTAAAATCAGTTTTGTTACTAAATACAGGTACAATAAAATTATAAGAAAAAGGACAAAGCATAAACGAACAGTAGTAATACATAAAATACTTCAAATAAGTATAAGTGAATAAAATAAACACACATCAACAGTTAAAACTTAATTTAAATAGAAATTTTAAGGGTAAAAAGTAAATATTACAAAAGGGTACATCGGCTGTGCATAAGCTCAAAAAATGAGTTTTAAGTAGGTCTTGAAACTATCAACAGCAGTGGAACCTTCGTAGCCAAACATGTGGCATGTTCTAGAAGTGTGGACGCTGAAAAGCAAAGACACAAATTTCAAGTGCTAGTGTGAGGCTGATCACAGAGTATTGGCTGGCTAGTGTCACTTCACCATTTCTAATTCAATCTTTATGTTACTATAGCATACATTTCCAAAACCTGTAAAATTTAAATAGTGCAAGTCCTAGATCGGAGAGAAAGGTGGGATGCAGACATACAAAATGTGCTTAAATATACCAAAAATGAGAAGTATTAATTTGTAGGGATAAGGATGCCCAAATACTTGGGCAAGACATTATAAATTGGATGTAGGTCAGTTCATAAGAAAATGTAAAAATAATTTCTTTATACAGGTGAGGACCACCTTCTAGGGGAAATATATACCTGAGAATTATAAGGATTGAGAAGTCCCATGTCTCTGTCACGTTTAATATTCATAACCATTTGTTTAACATGTCTTCACATTTTGTTTTTAAACTTTTCTATCAACCCTAGATATCTGGAGGTTAAATTGTATTGCATAAGATGGTCCTACCTTCCAGCCATTCCTTCTAGATTTTATGCACAGAATTGTCATGTCCATACATCTACTCTTACTGTATCAGTTAGTGTTAGGCAGCTCATTCTTTGTAAGCCATCACTTTGCATCTCCACTGAGTTTTAAATCACCAATCTTTTGTAGGCCATGGAGTTCAAATTGTGTCTGATTAATCTTTTTGTGTAGCTTAAGTCTCACATCCTTAAGTAGTTTTTATCAGATGTTCATCGTGTTACCCTGCTGCAGTCATCACACTTGGGTTATCCTCCCGTCAGGCAGTCCCGCAGTCGGCCCGAATTCCAAAGTCTTGGTCCGGCATCGGTTGCTGTCGCTTCTTCCCTGACGTCAGTGCGCCAGGGGTATATAAGTGGCATCCAATGCCATTTTCTTCAGTCTTTCTTGCTGCGCGGTGCCCGAAGCAGAAGCAGTTCGCAAGTGCCGGTTGGCCGACACCTCAGATTTTCGTTTTGAATTTCAGTCCGAAGTCTTCAATAAAGCTAAGTATCCCATTGGGGAACATTTTCTTGCCTCAGTCCGATGTCAGAAAAAGTTAACAATTGCATTTCTTGTGGGAAGCAAATACCTCATAAGGACTTCCACTCCTTTTGTATTCCTTGCCTAGGCCCAAACCACGACGTCACAGGTTGTCGGTTTTGCTCTAGGTTTAATAAATGAACTATCAAACGCCGTTTTGACTTCGCACGGCATTACTTTGGTAGGAAATTTAATTATATCATGCCGTCAGAGCAGCCGACGACCGCCATTCATAAAAAATGTAAGGATAAGGACAAGCAGCATAGGAATAAGCCAGACCCCGAGGCCTCAGCTGGGCCTGTCGCTGATTCTCCGGTTTTCAGTGAGGCACCTACGCAGCCCCTGACGACCGCAGAACTGGAACCCCAGACAGCTGCGGATTCCCAAGCGGAGTCTACTAGGCCGACGCAGCCATCTACCGACACCGGTGCAGTGGAAACACCTTTGGTTGCAGAAGGTGTCTTCAGACCGACTACACTCCCCATTAAATCTCATGCTAAGCTTAAAACTCCTTTAAAACCTAAGAAAACTGTACATCAGTCTACAGTTCAAGGCCCCATGCCTAAGAGATGCTTAAGATGGCTGAAGATTTGATTACCCTTATCAGGGGTTCCCATCTCCCTCCTGATAAAAGACCAAGACAAGAGGAGGATTATGCATCCTCTGACCAAGTTTCTCTCTCCTCAGATTCTTCTGAGGAACAGGATTACACTTTTCCACCTTATAAAGATTCTGATGCTGAAGACTCTATTCCCTCAGCATCCCCCCCTGAAGACTACTCTTTTGGGGAAAATTTACATACTATGAGGGAACATTTCCACTGGAAAGGCCAGGATTACTCAGATTCTAAGAAAAGGCTCCGGGAGTTCCTTTTACTACCCCAGCACAGACCTCTTGCTATCCCTCCTGTTTTAGATATTGTGGATGATGTTTATTTGGAGTCGAGTTTAAATCCAGACTCTCTACCTCCTGCTCCAGCCAAACCAGACAGATACTACAGAGTACCTGACTCACATACATTCCTTTATAAAAGCCCTGTAGCTGACCCAGAAACAATTTCCCAGGGTCCTAAGGGAGCCAAAGCTTCTATGGCTAAAAATCTCCTGTGCCCTCTGAAAGGGATTCCAGAGCCCTAGATAGATGGGGAAAGAAAATGTACACCTCAGCAACTCTGGCTATGAGAGCATTAAATTGCCAGTTTCAGATGTTGAAATATCAACAATTCCTAATGTCTCAGTTAAAACAAAAAATGAGCACACATTCTGAACAGCCTGAATTCAAGGAAATGCAGGATCTGTTGCATGCAGCTGAACAGGTGGGCAAACATACTTTACAATGCGGATTTGATTCATTGAAGCTTCCTGTAGAGCAGCTGTTACTGGTTCTGTCATACGTAGACATGCTTGGTTAAAAGAACAAACCCTCCCTGACCATGTTAAAGCAAAATTATTGGATGCACCTTTACAGCAGGATGTATTATTTGGTGTCAAAGCAGAAGAGGTTTTAAAGAAAATGGAGGATAAGGCAAAGTCTATGCAAATGGTCAAGGATTTTTTGCAGCTACAACCCCCTCGTTTCAGCAGAAATTGGCCAACAAAAAACTGATCCTTTCCAGCTTCAGACAGATCACAAAAGGGCAAATACAGACGCCCAAGGGGCAGAGGTCAGTCACAGGGCACTTACAAACCTAGCTAATGGGGTTCTGCTACCCAGAAAGGAGGAGAAGACAGGCCCCAAGCTAGCAGAAGACAAACACAATGACTATCCTCAAACCAATCTCTCCTGGCAACTCCCTTGGGAGGAAAACTAGCATTTTTTGCAGACAACTGGCACATCATCACAAAAGACAAATGGGTTCTAAACATTGTCTCTCAAGGATACAGATTCCACTTTCATACCTTACCAAGGATCAAAGGAATGCCAAATCTGCCACCAAATCAATGGGCAGAGGCACAAAAACAAATTACAGCTCTCATGAACATGAGAGCCATTCAACAGGTACCTACACAGGAGCAAGGACAAGGATTTTACTCAAGACCTTTCCTAGTCCCAAGAAAGGACAAAGCATGGAGACCCATTCTGGATCTTTCAATTCTGAACACCTATCTGCAAGTACCAAAATTCAAGATGCTAACACTACAGCAGCTTCTTCCCATGCTGGGCAAGAATGCTTGGCTAGTCACTTTGGACCTCAAGGAGGCATACCTGCATGTCCCTATCAGACAAAATTGCAGAAGATACCTCCGCTTCATTGCAGGTTGAACGCATTATCAATTCTCTGCACTGCTCTTTGGCTTATCTACTGCACCCAGGATCTTCACAAAATGCCTGGCACCAGTAATTGCATACTGCAGACAGAGGAATTCAAATATACCCATACCTGGACGACTGTCTTATTCAAGCAGAAAGCAAGGACATGCTTTAAAAGAATTTGGCATTTGTCAAACACCTTCTAAGTTGCCTAGGGTACACAGAAAACGAAAAGAAATCCAAACTAGTGCCCTCACAAAACATAATATTCCTGGGTGCCAGCTTGAATACAACGGCCCAGATGGCTTATCTCACGCCAGACAAGCAACAACAGCTGTTTCAATACTTCAAAATAATGGCAACAAAGACCCAACCCCCTGCAAGAAAAATTCTGCAGGCCTTGGGATTCATGGCATCTTGCATACTACTAATACCATTTGCAAAACTGCATATGAGGAAATTACAATGGTACCTGAAAAGTGTATGGACTCAGCACAGCCACAGCTTGGAAAGAATGATACCACTCATTCCCTGCCTTCAACAGGAGCTTCTATGGTGGGCACAGGCATGTCACCTCAACAAGGGTCAGCCTTTCACCTTACCCACAGCCAGGCAAACTATGACAATAGATGCATCGGACTATGCCTGGGGAGCACACATAGCAGGGCAGTGCATTCAGGGCAAATGGACTACAGATCAGAGGCATCTGCATATCAATCAAAAAGAAATGCTAGCAGTACAGAATGCCCTAACAGCTTTCAAGGACCTTCTACACCCAGGACAACTAATAATAAAGACGGACAATACCACAGTCATGTGGTACATAAGCAAGGGGGCACACATTCCTACCCCCTATGCAGGCAAGCAATGACCTTGTGGAACACTGCACTGTCTTGCCAGGTTCAATTACAAGCACAATTCCTGCCAGGAAAGAAAAACACATTGGCAGACGACCTAAGCAGAAACATCATGGATCCACACAAATGGAAACTAGATCCACAAGTATTTGCAATGATAGCTCAAAGATGGGGACGCCCAGACATAGATCTGTTTGCAAGCCCCCACAACCACCAACTTCAAAAATTTTGCACAAGGACTTCCATCCACTAGTTTGGAAAGTGGACGCCCTCTCATTCAGTTGGAAAACATTAACAGTGTATGCCTTCCCACCACTGCCTCTTATAGCAAAGGTACTGCTGAAAGTCAGATTAGAGAGGCCACAAATGATACTCGTTGCACTAGACTGGCCATGCCAGCATTGGTATCCAATTTTAAGGAACATGGCCCACAGCCCACCATGGACTTTGCCACAAATTCCTCACCTGCTCACCCAGTGAGACAATCCAATTCTACACAGCCAGCTCAAGACTTTAAACCTGGCTGCATGGCAAATTACCTAAACAACCAGCCAACACCTTTATCCAAAGTGGTTTTGGATGTCATTCTGGAGGCCAGGAGGCCCAGCACCAGGAAAACATATTCAGACAAATGGAAAAGATTTTGCGCCTGGAACCAGGCTAAAGGCCTAAATCCCCTTGATCCAAACATCCCTCAAATTCTACAATATTTAACTGAAATGTTACACAAAGGACTTTCCTTTTCATTTATTAAGATCCATGCCTCAGCAATTTCAGCACGGATCCTCCTTTATCCTCACATCCACTCTTAAGACAGTACCTCAGAGGGGCTAAGAACTTAAGACCACCAAGGAGAGCTCCAACACCTACTTGGGATCTCAACTTTGTTCTGGAAAAGCTTACACTGCTGCCCTTTGAACCAGCTTTTTCAGCTGACTTAAAATTTCTTTCATGGAAAACTGCCCTACTACTAGCATTAACCTCAGCTAGAAGAGTCTCAGAGCTACAGGCACTAATGGCAGGGGAACCTTTCCTCATTTTTCATCAAGACAGAGTCTCTCTATGAACTAATCCTTCCTTTATGCCAAAGGTGGTATCCAGTGTGGCCCTAAACCAAACCATTCACTTGCCCACCTTCTTCCCAAATCCCTAGAACAAAGGAGAAAGACTCCTGCACTCTTTGGACATTCACAGGCAATTACGTTACTACTTGGATAAAACTTAGGCTTTCAGAAAAACTGACCAGCTGCACTCTTTGGACATTCACAGGCAATTACGTTACTACTTGGATAAAACTTAGGCTTTCAGAAAAACTGACCAGCTTTTTGTAGCCTATGCTACAGGATCACAAGGAAAAGCTATCTCAAAACAGACCCTTTCTAAATGGGTAGGGCATTGCATACGATTCTGCTACACACATCATGGGAAACCAGTACCTGCTAACATTAGGTCCCACTCCACCAGGGCTACAGCTACATCAGCAGCCTTTCTCAGGGGAGTGCCAACCAAGGATATTCTGGAAGCTGCTACTTGGAGTTCAGTGCACACCTTCACCAAGCACTATCACTTACCTCTATACTCTAAGACTAGAGCTGGTTTTGCCACTGCAGTTCTGCAGGGCTTACTAGCTTCTTCTAACCCTGTTTGACTCCACCTCTCATCCTTAGCTTTGGGATTCAACCCAAGTGTGATGACTGCAGCAGGGTAACACGATGAACATAGTACAGTTTTGTACCTACCATAAATGTAGATGTTCGAGTGTTCACCATGCTGCAGTCCAGGTTACCCTCCCTCTATCCCCTCTGAACTAGCTTAACGTATCTCTACCACTCTATCCTGTGCTACCTCTGTGATGTATTTGCTTGTGCCTAAGGGTATTGGTTTATTTTTATATAGCTATATGTATATATATATATATATATATATATATATATATATATATATATATATATATATATATATATGTATATATATGTATGTATATATATGTGTATATATATATATATATATATATATATATATATATATATATATATATATATATATATATATATATATATATATATATATATTGCCTACCTATTGGGGGATCTGGGGCAAGAAAAACTGAAGAAAATGGTGTTGGATGCCACTTGTATACCCTGGCGCACTGACGTCAGGGAAGAAGCGACAGCAACTGACGCCGGACCAAGACTTTGGAATTTGGGCCAACTGCGTGACCGCCTGAAGTTAGGATAACCCAAGTGTGATGACTACAGCAGGGTGAACACTCGAACATCTACATTTATGGTAGGTATAAAACTGTACTTTTTCTCCATATTTCGTTTAATATTCAGGTTGTCACTGCTGGACTGTGTTTGTCTGTACACCAGTATTGGAAGGATGTTTGATAAGTGTAATGAAATTACCACTTTATTTACTGGGTGATGTATTCCTTAGTATGATAGATGTGACTTTGTCACCAAGTTAATTGGGGTCTAAGCAAGTGAGAAAGGAGAGATGAGATATCCTTGAAACCAGTCTGAGGGCTCAGGGTGAGTAAGAGGTGAGAGGATATTTTCAGTGATCACAGAAATGATGGTAGTAAAATATTTTAAGGTTTAATTTTTTTAGTCATTTTTTAGTGGGTAAACTTCAGAAAGAACACACAGGAATCTTGCCTTATACTGTTGTGTGTCCAGCCACATATGCTTTAGAAACAGATTGATTTGTTCTCTAAGTCTAGATCAAGCTTTGCTAGGACCATTCTCCAGGGGCTTCTGGACCCATCAACATACAACTCCCACTGATACTTAGCTATAGTAATCTACCCATATATAGCTAAGGCTACTGCAGCAGTGATCAGTATGAAGAACATAGTAAAGTTGTGTAAATTGAACTTACCATAATGGTAGATATTCATATGGTCACTACTGCAGTAGCCACCCTCTCCCTCCATCCCTCTTGTTTGGTGAGTTTTTTTTTTTTTCTGCCAGGAAGTAGACGTTTTATTTTTGGTTCCTAGCATTATCGTTTTAGGGCTCAGCCTCCCTCTGTGTCTGGTGGCAAAAAAAAACTCTGAAGGGCTTTGGACCCAAACTTATCTTTTAGTCAACACAGCTCAAGCTGCTTGACAGTTTGGGCATATGGAAGATGCCCTGAAGCTTTGGAAGCTGCCTGGCCATTATATCCTTGGCAAGATATAGCCTATACATCCAAGGTTACAGTAGCAGTGATCATCCAAATGTCTACTGTTATGGTAAGCTCAACTTGCACAATTGTACTTTGATCTCAAATTAACTGTGGAAAATCTAGTATTCATATTGTCCTTGCAGCAGTTGTTAACATAGTCTAACCCACTTTGGACCAACTGTGAAATAGTGGAAGATCGAATAACAACACCTAATTTACAGCCATCT